>NC_041388.1:159812232-159817726 GCF_002162155.2 Triticum dicoccoides
CCATATCCACATCGGCGGGATGGTCCCAGCTCGGCACTGTCCTAGTCAGCTTGATGTAGCCAGTGTCGCCGCCCACATACCTCTAAGGGGTAGTAATAGTGAGCACGCACCCGTACATCGGCCTTGTGTCAGTGTCTACGTCAGCGGCGTCACCCCTGATGCACACTACAGAGACGGGGTGGTGGCCTGCGCGGGCCTCGCCGGTGCCCATGATCAAGAGGAAGATGCTGCCGTCCTCCTCCGAGACTAGCAGGCGGCGGTGATCCTCCAGCGACTCCGACAAGGTGAACGACTAGCACGTCTCGTACTTGATGTTATCCGCCAAGGGCCAGTAGTGATTGTCACACGCCTGCATGAGGTGATGCACGATGTCCGCCGGCGAGCCCCGAAGCGGCATCGGGCACTCATAGCAGTTGACGAAGGGTTCCTTGGAGGCATCGACCAGGCCGTCCATGAAACGGGAGTGGATGTAGGGGACATTGCGCCAGTTGAATATACGAGCAAGTTACTACGAGATTTAGTCCGAATAAGCACAAAATAAATCATGACGGCTATAACACAGATTAAACTAATCATGTGGACTAGCATAGTAGATGAACATATCGAATCTAGGATAAAGACTAGAAACATGACTTCTACCATGATTTCGAACAGGAAGGACAGAAACACATACGATGCAACGGGAGCAGCACCGTTGGTGTTGAGGTTGTCACCCATGTCGTTGAGGAAGAGGTTGCCGAGGTCGGGGAAGAAGTCGTCATCGGTGAAGTCGTCACTGCCAGCAGTCGTGAGAGTGCGCTCCCCAAATTTCAACAGCGGCCGCCGAATGGAGCGCAGGAGGGAGTGGCTGTAGGGGACGCTGCGGCCGACGAATGGAGCGCAGGAGTAGCACACGAAGAAATAGATGGTGCTCCTCCCTAGTCTCTATCTCTACTCTTATCTCTATCTATACTACTCCTCTTTATTTTTTATAATATACTAGTAGCTGTCAAATCAAATAGTACTGCGCCGCCCGCTGCATGCCCGACTGAACACACCTCCTTGCCTCCATCAAACCCCTCCGTTAAACCCGCATGCAAACCAAGAAACCTACTCCGGCCCGTGGGAGGAAATTTGCCGGTTGCCATTGGAGAATAATAGAGTCACGTCCAATCCATTTGAGTTAATTGCGTGTATGATTCTCCCTCTATAAAAAGTTAATTGCATCCTTAATCTTGTATTCTAAGTACTCTGTGGGTTCCACTGTCAGTAGAGTGTACATGACTTGCAGGCTAGCTATAGATTGATACAGAAAGTTAGAAAGAAACAAATCCATCCTTAATCTTGTATTCTAAGTACTCTATGGGTTCCACTCCCAGTACAGTAGTGAAAGAAGTATACATTAAAAAAGCTACAGTTTAGGACAAAATTCGAACTCAAGCCATCGCGCTGCAAGCATCCGGCCCGGACCAGTACACAAGGTGTTCATTGCGGACGATGCAAGAGATAAACCTTTATAGCAATGAGCCTGTCCGTTGCAACAGATCCAAAGTAGAATAATACATATTCACAAATTTGAAAGAAAACAGTTTTGTTTTGATATACATCACTAAAAATATCTTATGTTTCACTCCAATTATATTCTTTGGGCTGTTTTGATGAGGTAAGGGAGGAATGTGGTTTGTTTCAAGATACTAAGGGGTTTTGTGTAAAATGGAGCAGGGAAGTGGGAATTGTTGCAAAATGCCACCACTTACATCACAGCCATTAGATGCAGATCTAATGGTCAGAAATGGCGGATCGCAGACACACCATCATCACCAACTGAGTCTTTATAGGAGTAAGTAATATAGGAGTAGGAGTAGAGAATAAACCGAGTTGGTGATGATGGTGTGCCTGTCATTTTATAATATAGACCGTCCGATCTATATCTGACGGATAGAAAGCAAACTATGATAATTTTACAAAAGATATCAGCACCTCTCTCCACATTTACAGATAAGGCCTTGCCTCGTTCATCCTTATTTCCCACAACCTCATTACTGAGCAATTAAAAAGGAAGTCTCTGGAACAATCTGGCATGGTGGCCGCTGTCGGCACCGTCCATCCCCATGCCTTCGCCCTAGCCGACCACCAGTCACCACCATGCCCCACTCCTCCTCACCTTATCTATCATCTTTCTCGAGATATCATTTTTTTGATGAAATGGTCGAGATACCATTTTTCGATAAAATTCTCAAGATATCATTAGTTTTTACACATGGGCTACTCCTGCATGGATGAATCACAACAGGTGTTTTGTAAAAAAATGCATATTGATTTTCCGTGCAATGCACGTGCATCTTGCTAGTTTTTTGGCATATAATTCCAAA
This sequence comes from Triticum dicoccoides, assembly GCF_002162155.2. Classification (NCBI taxonomy): domain Eukaryota; kingdom Viridiplantae; phylum Streptophyta; class Magnoliopsida; order Poales; family Poaceae; genus Triticum; species Triticum dicoccoides. The sequence goes on from NC_041388.1 coordinate 159,814,584, forward strand.
CACCACGTAGACACACTACAACAAAATTGACATACTGTGACGAAAATCCTCGTGATGATGGTGGATAATGTCACATAAATTCCTAATGTATGATGTTGTCATAGGTGGCGTCACCAATTACTACAAATCGGTGATGATAAGCGTCACCGAATTGCCTTGACCTTTCAGCTCACCTGGCTCCCAAATTTTGTGACATTTTCATAATTTTCATGATGAGCCCGCTAGAGTCACCGAGTACTATGGTTGTGTGAAGATCATTTTTGTCATGTTATGTATTGTAGTCAGACCCACCATAGCTAGTTCTTGGGTTATTGAGTGATTGGGGCCATGCAACAGTGTTGGCTGTGAGATTGCCATAGTTTTTTCAAAGGCTAGCGAGTGTTGTAATTTTTTCGATATAATATAAATAGGCAGTTGCCATGGAAATTGTAATAATCATTTTTTTCTAAAATAAAACTTATTTTCTTCTTTCAAATATAAATAGGTAGTGGTTGGGCTAAAAACTTGAATTGAGCGTCCGCGAGCTGATGTTGTCTATTTTGAAAATAAAAATGAAAATAGGAGCCAAGAGGAAATGAGTGAACATTATTTTCTTGTCGTATAATATAATAAATAGTTAGTGCGTATGCAAAAAAACCTTCAATGGCATACTCATGAGCTAATGTTGTTTCATTTCTATCTCAAAAGTTAAAAAGGAAATATGAGAGCCGATTGGATTTTTTAATTCTTATCACCCACCTTTTAAAACGATGGAACGCCAAGAATTCACAATCAAAGAAAAAAAATCAGCTCCGTGCGCGGGTCAGCCCATTTGGCGCTAGGTCTCACGCCACGCTGTGTGCCTCCATATAAAACACTAGCCCAAAAAAATCCCTAAACACACCTGTACCCATTCGCACCTGACTCAAATCTCATCTCATCGGCGGCGCCTCCAAATCACTCGCCGCCAGCCGCGCCACCCGAATTCCCTCCCCGCTGCCGCCCTCTAGTCCGTCGCCCCACCCTCTCTGTCCGCTTCCCCGTCCCCAGCCACAACTACACCGACGCCGACCTGCCCCATTTGCTGCCTGGTCCGACCTCCATGCTGCCTCCATCATCGATGGCTTGTCGACCATCACCCATTCCATCTCTGGCGCCTTCACCAGCTTCGTTTCTCACCTCGTGCCTCACCAAGATCTGGACGCTGCCTCACCACCCCTCCATCACCCACTACTAGATGTATATGGTGATTTAGAAGATTGGTTTCGTCCACCGACCAACAAGATGGCGGCGGCGGGAGACACCAGGTTTGGGAGAGGCAAGCCGATGATGCAGATAGGCTAGGGGATGGGTCAGAAACTCTACAAGGAACTCGGCTACAGCACCATTAGATTTGTTCCCCTTCCAACTATTCGTAGGTAATATTTCACTGCTTCCTTTTTCTTCCATAATTTCCTGATGTAAGATTTGTGATCTGGAATTTGATTCTTCTAACCACCTATTTGAAATCTCCTTTTCCTAGTTGTAGTTCATTTAGATCAGGAGTAAGATCAATGTACTTTGTTCTTATCTAAGGTATGGTTTATACTTATATGTTGTTGACTGTCTCTAAGTTTCTACAATGAATGATTTCAACTCAAGTTTCCCCTTTAAGCTGCAAGATTATGCAATCTCCTGCATGCTCAAGAACAACTAATCTGTGACTAGACTCTACGTTCAGAGTATTAACAGTGAAGCTGTATTAGGAACAACCTTATATCAGTAACTATGCACAAGAAGTCAATATTCTGTGATAATAGATAACAAGGTAAAGATATGTTGAGGGCTCGTATCATGGGACATATCATAGTAGCTAGATGCTGAAAAATATATATACTAAAAGGTCCATTCAGATACTAATACCGCTCGGTGAAAGAGAAAATGATTATGTTATTCTGTAATATTTTTTCTCAATGTGAACACTTGTCAGTATATTGCTTCTATTTTTTCCCTATAACGCAGGCACATTAATCGACTGCTTACTGTAGGTAACAGGACTGGGTTTGCAATATCAAGATAATCTTATCGACCTTGCTATGTTGGTAAAGTTTGAAGCTTAATCTTTTTACTACTTGCTTGTTGCTTCTCCACTTTCTGTTTTCTTACAGTCCAGTACTTGATAATTTCTTATGTGGTTGTGTATGCCTAACATTTAATCACACCGTGCCCCTCCTCTGTGCATAACTTGTATTTTTATTGTTATATTTAGATTGAGGAAGCATCGTACAACTACAATGCAAGTACACAATTAGCTATAGTTGCTGGAGAAGGTGAGTAAGCACACAACTGACTAAAATAGTGTAGACAGTACTGGAACTAGTTGCTTATGGCACTTAGTTGTACATGAGATGATGAACGGCCAAATTCATAGCATGCCCGAATCATTTCAGAATGAGAAAACACATAGTTAATAGGAAAAAGGTGGCCTGTAGTGGTTGGGTGTAAGCTCTAGATATTGCATTATTCGAATGGATGAATGGATGTCACTCCTTACTAAAGAAATATTTTGGTGTTTTGGTTTACAGTTTTTTAGTACATTACTGATATGTTTTTTAGTGATGTGCCGATATAAACTTTTGTAGTAACCAAAGCGTCAAACAATTACACTTATGCAACTAATTATGAAATATGTTTAGCAGATTACTACAATTCATTGCCATATGCCGCCCTAGTGGACTCACTAGTCATTCACATGCTACTTAAAAGTGCAGCAGGGGTCCATGTAAATTATTTTGACTGACAACTTTTTATACAAGTTTGTGTCTTCTTGTTTTGCCAAACTAATATACCATTCAGTTTTGCTAAAACACATCTAGATGTGCCATAAGTATTGCACATATAAGTCATATGTCATAGATCTTACATTGAGATTCATGTGAATATTTTCTTTCTCTTTTTTCTTTTTCTCTTTATGCTTGATTCAATCACTTAGATGTGCAATAACTAGAGCACATCTAGATATGCCCTAGACACACCCTATACCATTTTATTGGCCCATCCGCATACCCGCAAATCTAGTTAATAATGTACTCAGATTCATAATTTGATAGATTGTATGCTTCTTAGTTGTACTCGTATATGTTTTTATCTTATGTTTTCATCTCATTAAGATGCAACACGATGTT
>NC_041388.1:159818023-159863086 GCF_002162155.2 Triticum dicoccoides
TTAGCCGTGAGACTTGAAGCACGTGAGAGCATTTGAAGAAATTCAAAGGAAGCATCAAAAAGAATTGGAAGCTGTGAAGAAGAGCCAACAAGAGAAGAATGCAGCCTGGGAAAAGAAGCAACATGATAGTGGTTTTTCTCTTAAGGGCTCGAGCAACTCATTAAGAATCCATCGTCTTGTCTATTGTCGTGTCAAACTTGAGTCAATGTTATTTATTATTGTCATTTCTATTTAGAGGATGATTCGGCTAAGAGATTAAATATATAATATGATTTGTCTCCCGTTTCAATTTATAATGTGATTTGGCTCATAACTTATTTATATAATGTGACGTGATGTGAATTAAATACTTTGATATGCATTTTCATTATAGTGGAACTATAATTCATTGCAAATTATTCAAAATATAGTAAAGATATTTTGATGATGTCATCTTCATCAATAATGAAAGTAGTGATGCTAGTAGTGGGGTAATCTGTGCGGGTGTTGACATGGCATAAAGTGAGTGACGTTGCTCCATCATTAAATATTGTATAATATGGCATCTTTGCTCCTAACTTGTGACATTAATCCATCGTCATGGAAATAGCAAGTTATTGACGTTCTCAAAAACGTCACCGAAGGTCCCATTTTCAATGACATTGTTTTGCATGCGCCGTCACCAGGAGTAATCTATGACGGGGATTCCGTGACGATGCTTGTGACGCCCATACAACGTCACTCGGGTGTAATTTGTGATGTTATTAGCTGTTCGATGACATTTGTTGGCTCGTCACAGTAGGCCTAATCTCTTGTAGTGACACGGTCTTTAACAAATTTACAACTATGTTTGTATCATTGTTAGTGGTCAACCGGTGCAAGTTATAGCCCCGGGTGTTTTAACCTTTTTTAGTAATGATATCTGGCAATTGTTTGCCACGAGCTCAATACTGGCGAATCCCACGTAACCGTCAGATTTCCATCCGACGGTGGCCTTATTTAAGCCATAGTATTTGACAAAACCGCCACCCTTACACATGTACTGTAACTGCGTTGCGGGCATTTGCAACTGCCATGTTTGCCAGCGAAGGTTTGCTGGGGATTGGAGTTAGCACCAATGGCGGTTCGTAGTTGTTCCACGCTCGGCATTGAAGTTCGTAACTATTTTAGATTAGAATATACTAATCCTCCTGTGCTAGTAGTAGAGCAAATTTCTATGCCAGTACTACTCTACTCAAGCAAGTTAGGGCATAGTAGTAGGTACTGTAGGGAGTACCAGTGCTGTGATCACTCAAGCAAGTTGTCTGGCACCGATATGACCCTACGCTGCTAGTATGTGTCATGTAAGTCAAGCGGCGTGCTGTAGTCATCATCACCTGTTCACTTCCGACGGCACATATTCGCTTCTCCATCCTTGTCCGCACATAATCACCCAATATTCCATCCTCGCTAAGGCAGAACCGAGCAGCGTCTGCCGAAAGAGTGGTTGGAATTCGCTCCTCGCATAGGTAATCAAGCTCATTGTTTCACGTGTGGACAATCTCAGTACCATGCCGCTCCCCGCGTGCTCGTCAGGGCAGTACCGTTTGCTCAAAGCCCTCAGGTCGGAGCTTTTTAAGCTAGCTCCTTGCTTGCTAATGCCGCCTGATCTTCAGAAACGGCGTGTCATGCAGCATAACGATCGTAGGGTGGCGAGCATCAACCCTCTTGACTGCGATCCGATCCCCGTCACCCTCAAATACATTAACGGTACGTACTGGGTCTTGATGAACACATCTTGGATGGTGCTCATCGACGGCGGCGGCAGCTGGATGCTCGTGGAGGTCTACACCCGACGATTGATGTTAGGGAATGCAGTAATTTCAAAAAAAAATCCTACGCACATGCAAGATCCATCTAGGAGATGGAAAGAAAGGAGAGGGGAGAGAGTTGTCTACGTACCCTCATAGACCGTAAGCGGAAGTGTTATGACAACGCGGTTGATGTAGTCGTACATCTTCACAATTCGATCGATCCTAGCACTGAAGGTACGGCACCTCCGTGGTCTGCACACGTTCAACTCGGTGACGTTGCATGAACTCTAGATCCAGCTGAGTGTCGGGGGAGAGCTTTGTTAGCACGACGTCATGATGACGGTGATGATGAAGTTACCGACGCAGGGCTTCGCATAAGCACTACAACGATATGACCGAGGTGGAAATATGTGGAGGGGGGCACCACACATAGCTAAACAATCAACTTGTGTGTCTATGGGGTGCCCCCTCCCCCATATATAAAGGAGTGGGGGAGGGGAGGGCCGGCCTTCTCATGGTGCGCTCAAGGGGGGAGTCCTACTCCCGGTGGGAGTAGGATTCCCCCTTCCCTAGTTGGAGTAGGAGAGGAAGGAAGGGGGAGAGAGAGGGAAGGAAAGGGGGGTTGGATGCCCATCCAATTCGGATTGGGCTTGGGTGGGCGTGCCCTCCACCTTGGCCGCTTCCTCCTCTCTCCCACTAAGGCCCAATAAGGCCCATTGACTCCCCCCCCGGTACTCCAATAAATGCCCGGACTCATCCGGAACCATTCCGATGTCCAAACATAGTCTTCCAATATATCGATCTTTATGTCTCGACCATTTCAAGACTCCTCATCATGTCCGTGATCACATTCGGGACTCGAAACTACCTTTCGGTACATCAAAACACGTAAACTCATAATACCAATTGTCATCGAATGTTAAGCGTGCGGACCCTACGTGTTCGAGAACTATGTAGACATGACCGAGACTCATCTCCGGTCAATAACCCATAGCGGAACCTGGATGCTCATATTGGTTCCTACATATTCCACTAGTAGAAAAAGGGTCAAACGTGAAGCACATTAGTGCCGGTTTGTAAAAAAACCGGCACTAATGTGATCAATAGTGCCGGTTCGAATGAATATGCATTAGTGCCGGTTCGTAATGAACCTTTAGTACCGGTTCGTGCCACGAACCGGTTCTAAAGGGGTGGTGGAAGGCTGGCGTCAGGCCAGGGCCCCACGAGCCCCTTTAGTGACGGTTTGTGACACAAATCGGTACTAAAGGTCTAACCTATAGGACCGGTTTGTGTCACCAACCGGCACTACAGAGTCTTAACCTATAGTCCCGGTTGAAGACACAAACCGGCGATGTAGGGCAATTTTCAAACTCTACCCCCCCACCTGTGTATCGCCATTTCAATTTTGAAAAAATCAAAAGAAAATGATAAAAACTTCAAAAAATAAAATCCTTCGAGAGGTAGTTATATTACTACATCTACATGTTAGGAAAATTTGAAAACTTAAATTTGGACATGTTTTGCAAAAAGTGTAGGGAAAATGTAAAACGGCTATAACTTTTGCATACGATGTCGGAAAAAAACGTATAATATATCAAAAAATTCAGCACGAAAATCCGCATCCGATGGAGACGGCCTATGGCCTGTTTGCAATTTTTTAGAATCCTCAAATTCCAAAAGGAAAAAAAGATATGGTCAAATTTAAGTTTTTTTTTAAAAAAAATTGTTAAATCTGGTCAAACTACTTATTCAAGAAGTATTAATGTTACTACATAATTATTCAAGAATATTAGTGTTACTAAATAATTATTTCAATTTTTTTAATTTTGGTCAAATCTGGTCAAACTATGGTCAAACTGTGGTCAAACTATGGTCAAACTTATTCAAGAAATATTAGTGTTACTAAATAATTACTGTTTTTTAGAATAATAGTTTCAAACTCAAACTGTGAAATGTGTGACTTCATGCTCAAGCTAAACTCCTGAGGGTTAATAGGATTGCCATCTTACTATTATCAGGAAAACAACAAGTGCAGACTTGGAAACGAAGGACAATAGAACCCGAAAGTTAAGCATGCTCGGGCTGGAGTAGTGAGAGGGATGGGTGACCGGTCAGGAAGTTAGATGATTTGGAATGAGTGATCCACACTTGAGCAGTTAAGAGAGGTGATTAGAGACTAAATCACCAAATAATTCAGAAAAATTAAAAATAAAAAAAAATCCAAAATTTTCAAAAAAAAAAACGCAAGCTCACGCCACGTGGTGGCACTTTAGCGCCGGTTCGTGCCGAACCGGTACTAAAGGGGGGGCCTTTAGTGCCCACCAATTAGTGCTGGTTATGGAACCGGCACTAAAGGCCCTTACGAACCGGTTTCAAAGCTCCGTTTTCTACTAGTGTTCTACGAAGATATTTATTGGTCAAACCGCATAACAACATGCGTTGTTCCCTTTGTCATCGGTATGTTACTTTCCCGAGATTCGATCATTGGTATCTCAATACCTAGTTCAATCTCGTTACCGGCAAGTCTCTTTACTCGTTCCGTAATTAATCATCCTGCAACTAACTCATTATTCACATTGCTTGCAAGGCTTATAGCGATGTGCATTACCGAGAGGGCCCAGAGATACCTCTCCGATACAAAGAGTGACAAATCCTAATCTTGATCTATGCCAACTCAACAAACACGGTCAGAGACACCTGTAGAGCATCTTTATAGTCAACCAGTTATGTTGTGACGCTTGATAGCACACTAAGTGTTCCTCCAGTATTTGAGAGTTGCATAATCTCATAGTCATAGGAACATGTATAAGTTATGGAGAAAGCAATAGCAATAAACTAAACGATCATAGTACTAAGCTAATGGATGGGTCAAGTCAATCACGTCATTCTCTAATGATGTAATCCCATTCATCAAATGACAACTCATGTCTATGGTTAGGAAACTTAACCATCTTTGATTAACGAGCTAGTGAAGTAGAGACATACTAGTGACACTCTGTTTGTCTATGTATTCACACATGTATCAAGTTTCCAGTTAATACAATTCTAGCATGAATAGTAAACATTTATCATGATATAAGGAAATACAAATAACAACTTTATTATTGCCTCTAGGGCATATTTCCTTCAGTCTCCCACTTGCACTAGAGTCAATAATCTAGTTCACATCGTCCTGTGATTTAACACCAATAGTTCACATTTTTATGTGATTAGTTCACATCTCCATGTGACTAATACCCAAAGAGTTTAATAGAGTTAATAATCTAGTTCACATCGCTATGTGATTAACACCCAATGAGTGATCATGTTTTGCTTGTGAGAGAAATTTAGTCAATGGGTCTGCCACATTCAGAGCCATATGTATTTTGCAAAAAAATGTCTACAATGCTCTACACGAAGCTACTCTAGCTAATTCCTCCCACTTTCAATATGTATCCAGATTGAGACTCAGAGTCATCCAGATCAATGTCAAAACTTGTATCGATGTAACTCTTTACGATGAACTTTTTTCCACCTCCATAACCAAGAAACATATCCTTATTCCACTCAGGATAATTTTGACCGATGTCCAGTGATCCACTCCTGGATCACTATTGTACCCTCTTGCCAAACTCTTGGTGAGGTACACAATAGGTCTGGTACACAGCATAGCATACTTTAAGAACCTATGGCTGAAGCATAGGGAATGACTTTTCATTCTCTTTCTATTTTATTCCGTGGTCTAGTCTTGCGTCTTTACTCAAATTCACACCTTGCAATATAGGCAAGAACTACTTCAAAATCTTGTCAAGGTATGTACTCATTGAAAAATATATCAAGCATCTTAATTTATCTCTATAGATCTTGATGCTCAATATGAAAGTAGCTTCACCGAGGTCTTTCTTTGAAAAACTCCTTTCAAACACTCCTTTATTCTTTCTAGAAAATTCTACATCATTTCTGATCAACAATATGTCATTTACGTATACTTATCAGAAAGGCTGTAGTGCTCCCACTCACTTTCTTGTAAATACAGGCTTCACCGAAAATCTGTTTAAAACCATATGCTTTGATCACCTTATCATGCTTGCACCAGTCAATAGATGGATCGCTGGAGCTTGCACACTTTGTTAGCACCTTTAGGATTGACAAAACCTTCTTGTTGCATCATATACAACTCTTCTTTAAGAAATCCATTAAGGAATGCAGTTTTGACATCCATTTGCCAGATTTCATAAAATGTGGCAATTGCTAACATGATTCGGACGGACTTAAGCATCGCTACGGGTGGGAAGGTCTCATCATAGTCAACTCCTTGAACTTATCGAAAACCTCTCGCAACAAGTCGAGCTTTGTAGACAGTAATATTTCCGTCATCGTCAGTCTTCTTCTTGAAGATCCACTTATTCTCTATGGCTTGCCGATCATCGGGCAAGTCAACCAAAGTCCACACTTTGTTCTCATACATGGATCCCATCTCATATTTCATGGCCTCAAGACATTTTGCGGAATCTGGGCTCATCATCGCTTCCTCATAGTTCGTAGGTTCGTCATGGTCAAGTAATATGACCTCTAGAACAGGATTACCGTACCACTCTGGTGCGGATCTTACTCTGGTTGACCTACGAGGTTCGGTAGTAACTTGATCAGAAGTTTCATGATCATCATTATTAGCTTGCTCACTAACTAGTGTAGGAATCACTAGAACTGATTTCAGTGATGAGATACTTTCCAATTCGAGAGAAGGTACAATTACCTCATCAAGTTCTACTTTCCTCCCACACACTTCTTTCAAGAGAAACTCCTTCTCTAGAAAGGATCCACTCTTAGGAACAAAGATCTTGCCTTCGGATATGTGATAGAAGGTGTACCCAATAGTTTCTTTTGGGTATCCTATGAAGACGCACTTCACCGATTTGGGTTTGAGCTTATCAGGCTGAAACTTTTTCACATAAGTATCGCAACCCCAAACTTTAAGAAATGACAACTTAGGTTTCTTGCTAAACCACAGTTCATACGGTGTCATATCAACGGATTTTTAGACGGTGCCCTATTTAACGTGAATGTAGTTATCTCTAATGCATAACTCCAAAACGATAGTGGTAAATCAGTAAGAGACATCATAAATCGCATAATATCTAATAAAATACGGTTACAACGTTCGGACACACCATTACGCTGTGGTGTATACTTGTTTTGTAAGGTAGGAAAGAAGGGTCACCGAGCCGGATACGTTGTATAAGCCGGCTAGAACTCTGTAGGCCACAGGGCGTCAACCCGTGTATATAAGGGGACGAGCGTATTTGTTCCGTGCTCATCGAAACCCTAGCAATACCACCTACAACTGGATTAGGCTTTTACCTTCACCATAAGGGGCCTAACTAGTATAAACTCCTCGTGTCCTTTGTCCTGATTAACCCCTTTAAGCTAACCTCATTGCGATGGCTCCACGACTAAGTCCTCACACTAGGACATTTGCCGTGACAATTCCACGCCAACTATCATTATTAACCTTGCATCTTTTGGCTTCAATATTATGAATATGTGTATCACTACAGTCGAGATTCAATAAACTGTTCACCTTGAGTGTATGACCACAGAAGGTTTTATTCATGTAAACAAAATAACAATTATTCTTTGACTTAAATTAATAACCGTATTGCAATAAACATGATCCAATCATATTATGCTCAACGCAAACACCAAATAACATTTATTTTAGGTTCAACACTAATCGCGAAGGTAAAGGGAGTGTGCAATGGTGATATTATCAACCTTGGAATCACTTCAACACAAATCGTCACCTTGCCCTCAACTAGTTTTTATTCATTTTGTAACTCATGTTTCAAGTTACTAATCATAGCAACTGAACCAGTATCATATACCCAGTGGCTATTATGAACACTAGTAAAGTACACATCAATAATCTGTATATCAAATATACCTTTGTTCACTTTGCCATCCTTCTTATCCGCTAAGTACTTGGGGTAGTTCTGCTTCCAATGACCATTCCCTTTGCAGTAGAAGCACTCAGTTTCAGGCTTAGGTCTACCTTTGGGTTTCTTCACGGGAGTAGCAACTTGCTTGCCATTCTTTGAAGTTCCCTTTCTTTCCTTTGCCCCTTTTTCTTGAAACTAGTGGTCTTGTTAACCATCAACACTTGATGCTATTTCTTGAATTCTACCTTCGTCGATTTCAGGATCACAAAGAGCTTGGGAATCGTTTTAGTTCATCACGAAGTTCCAGTAACCTGGTGATGGTGACTAGAGAACTCTGTCAATCACTATATTATCTGGAAGATTAACTCCCACTTGATTCAAGCGATTGTAGTACTCAGACATTCTGAGCACATGCTCACTGGTTGAGCTATTCTCCTCCATCTTGTAGGCAAAGTACTTGTCAGAGGTCTCACACCTCTTGACTCGGGCATGAGTCTGAAATACCAATTTCAGCTCTTAGAACATCTTATATGCTCCACGGCGTTCAAAATGGTTTTGGAAGTCCTAGTTCTAAGCCATTAAGCATGGCGCACGAAACTATCAAGTAGTCATCATACCGAGCTTGTGAAAGGTTCATAACGTCTGCATCTGCTCCTGCAATACGCACTACCAAAAAAATACACTTCCGTGATGATATGTGTTTGTCACAGAAGGTCGCATTTTCTGTCATGCATGTACATCCATGACAATTTTATGACAGAATCAAGATAGTCATACCTGTGCTGTCGTAGAAGTGTTCCATGACATTACCAAAATTATCATCACGGAAGTGTCCACTTCCATGATGATAAATCTCGCGTCACAGAAGTGCTTTCGTCAAGGGTGACCGACATGTGGCATCCACCGTAACGGAACGTCGTTAAGCTATCGGGTCAGGTTTTGGATCCGATAACCCGTTAACAGCCCCGACCAATGGGGATTTTCCACGTGTAAAATCATCATTGGCTGGAGGAAACAAGTGTCGGCTCATCGTTGGGACAGATGTCATCCACTCATTGGACAGAAAGCGCCTATGATACGTCGACACGTGGCATGGCCCAACAGAAGCCCATTCCTGTGAAAAGGCCGGCCCGTTTGACTTGGTCAAAAGGTGACGGGCCGGCCCATGTAAAGCCTGTTAATGGCATGTTCGCATATAGCCCATTTACAGCCCGCTAACCGAAGGCCCGTTACGCCCTATCCGAATTAGGCCTAGCAGCGTCATCTGGGCCACCCAATATGGTTCCAGCCCATTTTCACTTCTGGCCCATGTATGGCCCATGACGTCTTTCGGCCCATATGAGGCCCTATGTAACTCTTGGCCTATTAACGGCTCATGGTGAAACTGGCCCGTAATGAACAGTGTATCACTTTACACCCATTAACGTCCTATGGTGAAACTGGCCCGTAATGAATAGTGTATCACTTTATACCCATTAACGACCCGTTATTCCTTTGGGCCGTTTCCAGCCCATGTTATCTTTCGGCCTTCTCAGAGCCCATTTATTATTGGGCTCATTTCCAGCATTCATCTACTTACGGCCCGTTACTGTCATTTTCTGCTTGTGGGCCAAATTCAGCTCGTGGTTACAGTCGGCCCGTTTGTGGTCCGTTAATACGTTGGGCCGATTTCATAGCGTCATCAAATACGACCTATTAACGATGGCCCGTTATGGTCGGCCCATGAACGGACGATTCCAACTCTAGCCCGTTTACGGCCATAATGCGGTCTATTTGGCCCATGTTTGGCCAATCGATCATACGACCCGTATAAGGCCCATTGATGATATGGCCCGCAGAAGGCCCAGTGTTTCTACGGCCAGTAGAAGGCCCACCGTTTCTACGGCCAGTAGGAGGCCCAGTGTCACTACAGTAAATATTAGCCCATGGTTATTGTGGCCTAGTTTTAAAAAATAGGTTATTGCAGCCACTAGCTAACCACGGAAAAATAACTGCAATGACTACAAGCAAACAAATAAACAAGACAACAAGGAAATAAATAAGCAAGCAACTAACGCTAGGATATCACGACTATTACACATATTACATCCACTGGGCATCAAAGTTCGCCACCAGTGCAAATATAGGGAACAAAGCAGCATATCATATACACTGGTTGTCAAAGTTGGCGACCAGTGCAAATAAACGCCACAGCAAAACAAATCCAGAACTGAAACCACTTCATAAGATCTAAAGAAACAATATCCTGGGTACCCATAATGATGGCAAGATGCTTAGCAAGCTTATTAACTTTCTCTTGTTTGGCACTTAAATCCTCTAGCGGTTGCTATTGCACCAGAAAATATGCATCTGAATTCTGCAAGGACTTCCTCAGTCCTTCAGCTTCCTGTTGCAGCACATATGATCAATGTCTTTCAACTTGAAGTTGATACTCAAGAAGACGAACTGATTCAGGCAGCGAGTTCGAAGAGCTTGTGCCAGCAGTAGTGGCTAGTAACTCGAACACTACATCAAGACAGGACTTTTGGGTTCCCTCACTGTCGTCAAGATAGTTTTTATCAGCTTTCTTGGAGACCAACAGGGATGTCTCATTATCTTGAACCTTATATGCATTACGTCCTTTACCATTGGATAACACGGTACTGTTCTCCAATATTTTGTCTGCATTCTAAAAGAGAAACAAGCAGACACATCACGTGTTTACCATGTTGTATATGAAACTCATTTTGGTAAATGAGTTCAGTAGTAAAGTGGACAGGATAACAGCATGAAACAAACATATATCTATGTACCATGGTTACTTTATGGTCTATATCATTCTAGTTTTTGTTGCCAAATCAAGATAGAGACACAGTTCAAATAATATTTGTTCAAGACAAAGCAGAATAGACAGAATATAAGTGTGGATAACTATAGAGCAATAACAACACTTGTAATTTGCATGACATGAGAACATAACTGTTTATTCAATTGAAAATGAAATCAACATAGAGCAGGTTACAACAGCAAACCAGTTAAAGAAACAGGTTTAAAACATACCTGTTGCGCCATTGGAGTTTCAATTCCATCCTTCAAATTTGAAAATAGTTGGTATGAGTAAATACAGTAATGCAAGAGCAAAGGAGTATGAACCATAGCTACAGAACCTGACCTGAGAACAAATCTTCTTCTCCTTTAAGCGTTGAGTTGGGATTCGGAGTGGTGGTCCTCGTGCTTTGGGCACTGGAGTTCCCTTACTAACTGCTTGTGTTTGGGTGCTCTGTGGTGGAGATGGTGCTGTGTCAACTGGAACTGGGTTACTATCTGCCGAGGTTGGGGTTAGAAGGGGTGTAGCTGGTTCTCTGTCCAGCTGGGTAGGGGTACAATCTATGAGAGTCTGGGTTATGTGTGGTGGATCTGGTCCTTGGGCAAGTACAACCGTGGTTCTATCTGCATCAACTGGTAGCACTATCTTTTTTGAAGACCGTGTTGTTACTCCCTTAGATACTGCCATCACGCTCTCCATTTCAAATGGCTGATAAACAAGAAAAGTAATTGAAAGTATAGACATTGTATGATAGACAGGTGCAATGGATAGTGGGGAATAAAAGAGGGCATGAAATAATTCACATTTATGTTGTCAAACCAAACAGGATAGCATGACACAATTTCACATATATGATGGCTAACTAAACAGGATAGCATGACACAATTTCACATTATGATGGCTAACTAAAAAGATGGAAAGACATAGTTCAAAATATGAGACTATGTAAACATGATGATGATGTCTACTACACAACCTTCTTCTTGTAGACGTTGTTGGGCCTCCAAGTGTAGAGGTTTGTAGGACAGTAGCAAATTTACCTCAACTGGATGACCTAAGGTTTATCAATCCGTAGGAGGTGTAGGATGAAGATGGTTTCTCTCAAGCAACCCTGCAACCAAATAACAAAGAATCTTTTGTGTCCCCAACACACCCAATACAATGGTAAATTGTATAGGTGCACTAGTTCGGCGAAGAGATGGTGATACAAGTGCAATATGGATAGTAGATAAAGGTATTTGTAATCTGAAAATATAAAAACAGCAAGGTAACTAATGATAAAAGTGAGCGTAAATGGTATTGCAATGCGTTGAAACAAGGCCTAGGGTTCATACTTTTGCTAGTGCAAGTTCCCTCAACAATACTAACATAATAGGATCACATAACTATCCCCCAACATGCAACAAAGAGTCACTCCAAAGTCACTAATAGCGGAGAACGAACGAAGAGATTATGGTAGGGTACGAAACCACCTCAAAGTTATTCTTTCCAATCAATCCGTTGGGCTATTCCTATAAGTGTCACAAACAGCCCTAGAGTTCGTACTAGAATAACACCTTAAGACACAAATCAACCAAAACCCTAATGTCACCTAGATACTCCAATGTCACCTCAAGTATCCGTGGGTATGATTATACGATATGCATCACACAATCTCAGATTCATCTATTCAACCAACACATAGGACCTCAAAGAGTGCCCCAAAGTTCTACCGGAGAATCACGACAAAAACGTGCGCCAACTCCTATGCAGAGGTTCATGGGCGGAACCCGCAAGTTGGTCACCAAAACATACATCAAGTGAATCACGTGGTATCCCATTGTCACCACAGATACGCACGGAAAGACATACATCAAGTGTTCTCAAATCTTTAAAGACTCAATCTGATGAGATAACTCCAAAGGGGAAACTCAATTCATTACAAGAGAGAAGAGGGGCAAGAGAAACATAAGATCCAACTATAA
Source organism: Triticum dicoccoides (assembly GCF_002162155.2). Classification (NCBI taxonomy): domain Eukaryota; kingdom Viridiplantae; phylum Streptophyta; class Magnoliopsida; order Poales; family Poaceae; genus Triticum; species Triticum dicoccoides. The sequence continues at coordinate 159,830,484 of NC_041388.1, forward strand.
TAGCAAAGCTCACGATACATCAAGATCGTGCCAAATCAAGAACATGAGAGAGAGAGAGATCAAACACATAGCTACTGATACCTACCCTCAGCCCCGAGGGAGAACTACTCCCTCCTCGTCATGGAGAGCACCGGGATGATGAAGATGGCCACCGGAGAGGGATTGCCCCCTCCGGCAGGGTGCCAGAACGGGTCTAGATTGGTTTTCGATGGCTACAGAGGCTTCTGTCGGCGGAACTCCCGATCTATTGTGCTCTCGGATGTTTTTAGGGTATATGGAGATATATAGGCGGAAGAAGTACGTCATGGGGGCCACGAGGGGCCCACGAGGGTGGAGGGCACGCCCAGGGGGGTGGGCGCCCCCCCTACCTCGTGGCCTCCTCGAAGCTTCCCTTGCGTGCACTTCAAGTCTTCTGGGCTTCTTTCCTTCCAAAAATGGGTTCTGTGAAGTTTCCGGTCAATTGGACTCCGTTTGGTTTTCCTTTTCTTAGAAACCCTAAAACACGGTAAAAACAGAAAATGGCACTGGGCTCTAGGTTAATAGGTTAGTCCCAAAAAATGATATAAAAGTGTATAATAAAGCCCATAAACATCCAAAACGGTAGATAATATAGCATGGAGCAATCAAAAATTATAGATACGTTGGAGACGTATCAGCATCCCCAAGCTTAATTCCTGCTCGTCCTCGAGTAGGTAAATGATAAAAACAGAATTTTTGATGCAGAGTGCTGCTTGGCATAATTTCAATGTAATTCTTCTTAATTGTGGTATGAATATTCAGATCCATAAGATTCAAGACAAAAGTTTAATATTGACATAAAAATAATAATACTTAAAGCATACTAACTAAGAAATTATATCTTCTCAAAATAACATGGCCAAAGAAAGCTATCCCTACAAAATCATATAGTCTGGCTATGCTCCATCTTCACCACACAACATATTTAAATCATGCACAACCCCGATGACAAGCCAAGAAATTGTTTCATACTTTTGATGTTCTCAAACTTTTTCAATCTTCACGCAATACATGAGCGTGAGCCATGGACATAGCACTATAGGTAGAATATAATGGTGGTTGTGGAGAAGACAAAAAGGATAAGATAGTCTCACATCAACTAGGCGTATCAACGGGCTATGGAGATGCCCATCAATAGATATCAATATGAGTGAGTAGGGATTGCCATGCAACGGATGCACTAGAGCTATAAGTGTATGAAAGCTCAACAAAAGAAACTAGTGGGTGTGCATCCAACTTGCTTGCTCACGAAGACCTAGGGCATTTTGAGGAAGCCCATCATTGGAATATACAAGCCAAGTTCTATAATGAAATATTTCCACTAGTATATGAAAGTGACAACATAGGAGACTCTCTATCATGAAGACCATGGTGCTACTTTGAAGCACAAGTGTGGTAAAAGGATAGTAGCATTGCCCCTTCTCTCTTTTTCTCTCATTTTTTTGGGCCTTTCTCTTTTTTTATGGCCTATTTTTCTCTCTTTTTTTTATTTGGGCTTCTTTGGCCTCTCTTTTTTCCGCCCGGAGTCTCATCCCGACTTGTGGGGGAATCATAGTCTCCATCATCCTTTCCTCACTAGGACAATGCTCTAATAATGATGATCATCACACTTTTATTTACTTACAACTCAAGAATTACAACTCGATACTTAGAACAACATATGACTCTATATGAATGCCTCCGGAGGTGTACCGGGATGTGCAATGACTCATGAGTGACATGTATGAAAGGATTATGAACGATGGCTTTGCCACAAATACGATGTCAACTACATGATCATGAAAAGCAATATGACAAAGATGGAGCGTGTCATAATAAACGGAACGGTGAAAAGTTGCATGGCAATATATCTCGGAATGGCTATGGAAATGCCATGATAGGTAGGTATGGTGGCTGTTTATGGTACCGGCAAAAGTTGCGCGGTACTAGAGAGGCTAGCAATGGTGGAAGGGTGAGAGTGCGTATAATCCATGGACTCAACATTAGTCATAAAGAACTCACATACTTATTGCGAAAATCTACAAGTTATCAAAACAAAGTATTACACGCATGCTCCTAGGGGGATAGATTGGTAGAAAAAGACCATCGCTTGTCCCCGACCGCCACTCATAAGGAAGACAATCAATAAATAAATCATGCTCCGACTTCATCACATAACGCTTAACCATATGTGCATGCTACGGGAATCACAAACTTCAACACAAGTATTTCTCAAATTCACAACTACTCAACTAGCATGACTCTAATATCACCATCTCCATATCTCAAAACAATCATCAAGCATCAAACTTCTCTTAGTATTCAATACTCTATGTGAAAGTTTTTACTATTCTTGGATACCTAGCATATTAGGATTTTAAGAAAATTACCATGCTATTTAAGACTCTCAAAATAATCTAAGTGAAGCATGAGATTTCATCTATTTCTTAAAAATAAAACTTCCATCATGCTCTAAAAGATATAAGTGAAGCACTAGAGTAAATGACAAACTACTCCGAAAGATATAAGTGAAGATCAATGAGTAGTCGAATAATTATGCAACTATGTGACGACTCTCTAACATTTAATATTTTCATATCTTGATACCTTATTCAAACAGCAAGCAAAACAAAAGAAAATGGCATTCTAATAATGGCAAACATCATGTGAAGAAGCAAAAACTTAGGATCAACCGAAACTAACCGATAGTTGTTGAAGAAGAAAGGTGGGATGCCAACCGGGGCATCCCCAAGCTTAGATGCTTGAGACTTCTTGAAATATTATCTTGGGATTCCTTGGGCATCCCCAAGCTTGATCTTTTGTGTCTCCTTAATTCCTCTCATATCACGGTCTCCCTAAATCTCAAAAGCTTCATCCACACAAAACACAACAAGGACTCGTGAGATAAGTTAGCATAACACATTGCAAAAACCTTATCATACTCTACTGTAGCAAATCACTAAAATTATTATTCAACATTGCATACTAAATGCCTCTGCATATTTAATAGTCCTATCTTCAAATAGAGTCATTAAAGAAGCAAACATATGCAAACAATGCAAACATAACAGCAATCTGCCTAAAGAGGACAGTCTGTAAAGAATGCAGCAACATCCATATTTCCCTAGATCCAAAAATTATTAATGAAAATTCCCACTGTAGTAAATTTATAAGAGCTTAATATGCAAAAGGTTTCAACATTTTATCACATTCTGACTTTTCTAGGGAATTATTGCAACAGCGGTAAACTTTCTGTTTTCAAACAGCAACATGTGGAATTCTAAAATAGGCATAGTAAAGGCTATCAATGCCACTTTTATTGAAATAAAAGATGCAAAACATTGTTATAAATAACAGAAAGAAAATCCTAACAAAATAAATTGACGCTCCAAGCAAAACACATATCATGTGGTGAATAAAAATATAGCTCCAAGTAAAGTTACCGACGAACGAAGACGAAAGAGGGGATGCCTTCCGGGGCATCCCCAAGCTTAGGCTCTTGGCTATCCTTGAATATTACCTTGGGGTGCCTTGTGCATCCCCAAGCTTAGGCTCTTGCCACTCCTTATTCCATAGTCCATCGAATCCTTACCCAAAACTTGAAAACTTCACAACACAAAACTTAAAGTAGAAACCTCATGAGCTCCGTCAGTATAAGAAAATAAATCACCACTTCAAGGTACTGTAATCAACTCATTATTTATTTATATTGGTGTTAAACCTACTGTATTCCAACTTATCTATGGTTCATACCCTCCGATACTACTCATAGATTCATCAAAATAAGCAAACAACACATAGAAAACAGAATCTGTCAAAAACAGAACAGACTGTAGTAATCTGGATCAAACGTATACTTATGGAACCCAAAAAATTATAAAATAAATTTCTGGACCTGAGGAATTTATCTATTAATCATCTTAAAAAGTAATTAACTAAATAGCACTCTCCAATAAAAAATGGCAGCAATTCTCGTGAGCGCTAAAGTTTCTGTTTTTTACAGCATGATCAACAAGACTTTCCCCAAGTCTTCCCAACGGTTCTACTTGGCACGAACAATAATTAAAAGCATAAAACCACATCTAAACAGAGGCTATATGAATTATTTATTACTAAACAGGAACAAAAAGCAAGGACCAAAAATAAAGTTGGGTTGCCTCCCAACAAGCGCTATCGTTTAACGCCCCTAGTTAGGCATGATGATTTCAATGATGCTCACATAAAGGATAAGAACTGTAACATAAAGAGGGCATCATGAAGAATATGACTAGCACATTTAAGTCTAACTCACTTCCTATGCATACGGATTTTGTGAGCAAACAACTTGTGGGAACAAGAATCAACTTGCAAAGGAAGGTAAAACAAGCATAACTTCAAAGCTTTAAGCATATAGAGAGGAAACTTAATATTATTGCTATTCCTACAAGCATATATTCCTCCCTCATAATAATTTTCAGTAGCATCATGAATGAATTCAACAATATAACCAGCACCTAAAGCATTCTTTTCATGATCTACAAGCATAGAAATTTTATTACTCTCCACACAAGAAAATTCTTCTCATGAATAATAGTGGGAGCAAACTCAACAAAATAATTATCATGTGAGGCATAATCCAATTGAAAACTAAAATCATGATGACAAGTTTCATAGATATCATTATTCTTTAAAGCATACGTGTCATCACAATAATCATCATAGATAGGAGGCATGATTTCATCATAGTAAATTTGTTCATCAAAGCTTGGGGGACAAAAAATATTGTCTTCATCAAACATAGCTTCCCCAAGCTTGTGGCTTTGCATATCATTAGCATCATAGATATTCAAGGAATTCATACTAACAATATTGCAATCATGCTCATCATTCAAATAGTTAGTGCCAAACATTCTAATGCATTCTTCTTCTAGCATTTGAGCACAATTTTCCTTTCCATCATACTCACGAAAGATATTAAAAAGATGAAGCGTATGAGACAAACTCAATTCCATTTTTTATAGTTTTCTTTTATAAACTAAACTAGTGATAAAACAAGAAACTAAAAGACTCGATTGCAAGATCTAAAGATATACCTTCAAGCACTCACCTCCCCGGCAACGGCGCCAGAAAAGAGCTTGGTGTCTACTACACAACCTTCTTCTTGTAGACGTTGTTGGGCCTCCAAGTGCAGAGGTTTGTAGGACAGTAGCAAATTTCCCTCAAGTGGATGAGCTAAGGTTTATCAATCCGTAGGAGGCGTATGATGAAGATGGTCTCTCTCAAGCAACCATGCAACCAAATAACAAAGAGTCTCTTGTGTCCCCAACACACCCAATACAATGGTAAATTGTTTAGGTTCACTAGTTCGGCGAAGAGATGGTGATACAAGTGCAATATGGATAGTAGATAAAGGTATTTGTACTCTGAAAATATAAAAACAGCAAGGTAACTAATGATAAAAGTGAGCGTAAATGGTATTGCAATGCGTTGAACAAGGCCTAGGGTTCATACTTTCGCTAGTGCAAGTTCCCTCAACAATACTAACATAATTGGATCACATAACTATCCCTCAACATGCAACAAAGAGTCACTCCAAAGTCACTAATAGCGGAGAACGAACGAAGAGATTATGGTAGGGTACGAAACCACCTCAAAATTATTCTTTCCAACCAATCCGTTGGACTATTCCTATAATTGTCACAAACAACCCTAGAGTTTGTACTAGAATAACACCTTAAGACACAAATCAACCAAAACCCTAATGTCACCTAGATACTCCAATGTCACCTCAAGTATCCGTGGGTATGATTATACGATATGCATCACACAATCTCAGATTCATCTATTCAACCAACACATAGGACCTCAAAGAGTGCCCCAAAGTTCTATCGGAGAATCACGACGAAAACGTGTGCCAACCCCTATGCATAGGTTCATGGGCGGAACCCGCAAGTTGATCACCAAAACATACATCAAGTGAATCAAGTGGTATCCCATTGTCACCACAGATACGCATGGCAAGACATACATCAAGTGTTCTCAAATCTTTAAAGACTCAATCCAATGAGATAACTCCGAAGGGGAAACTCAATTCATTACAAGAGAGAAGAGGGGGAGCAGAAACATAAGATCCAACTATAATAGAAAATCTAGCGATACATCAAGATCGTGCCAAATCAAGAACACGAGAGAGATCAAACACATAGCTACTGATACCTACCCTCAGCCCCAAGGGAGAACTACTCCCTCCTCGTCCTGGAGAGCACCGGGATGATGAAGATGGCCACCGGAGAGGGATTGCCCCCTCCGGCAGGGTGCCGAAACGGGTCTAGATTGGTTTTCGGTGGCTACGGAGGCTTCTAGCGGCGGAACTCCCGATCTATTGTGCTCTCAGATGTTTTTAGGGTATATGGAGATATATAGGCGAAAGAAGTACGTCAGGGGGGCCACGAGGGTGGAGGGAGCGCCCAGGGGGGTGGGCGCGCCCCCTACCTAGTGGCCTCCTCTAAGCATTCCTTACGTGCACTTCATGTCTTCTGGGATTCTTTCCTTCCAAAAATGGGTTCCGTGAAGTTTTAGGTCAATTGGACTCCGTTTGGTTTTACTTTTCTTCGAAACCCTAAAACAAGGTAAAAACAGAAACTGACACTGGGCTCTGGGTTAATAGGTTAGTCCTAAAAAATGATATAAAAGTGTATAATAAAGCCCATAAACATCCAAAACAGTAGATAATATAGCATGGAGCAATCAAAAATTATAGATACGTTGGAGACGTATCAGATGACATGCCATAACTATATAATGTGTTTATTAAATAGGTTGGCATGCCATAATTCACATACATTCACGGATAGAATGCCATAATTTAAAATATGATGACTGTAAATACTAAATAGGATGAGATGATATAACTATATGATGTCTTTATTAAATGGGTTGCCATGCCATAATTCAGATAGATGATGTGTATGTACTATATAAACATGATGGCATGATATAATTCAAATATATGATTTATACAGTAAGCAAGTAAGCAGATGGCAATCCATATATGTTGTAAAAACTAAGCAATGCAAGACAACATGCATGACATGGGTAATATAACCCTGCCAAGTTTGAGCATAGACCTCAAGGGGGAAATAGGACTAGTCATCAGTCTCTGAATCCTCCTCTAAGGAGCTCTCTGTAACTAGCAAGATGTCTGCTTCAGTAGGTAGCATTGTCTGCTCCGAATACCTTGTTTTCACTCCAGATACTTCCATCACCACTTCAAATGGTTGATGCACATGAAAATTAGTTGAATATAGAAACGTTGTCGACAAATGGAATACGTAATACAAAAAAATGATAGCATGATATAATTCACATACATGATGATTGGCTAAACAGCATGGCATTGCATAATTCCCATATATAATGCCTTTGCAACAAGATAGCATTGTATAATTCACATATATAATGTCTTGCAACAAGATGGCAATGCATAATTCATATATATGGTAATTAGACACTGAACAGGTGGCATTCACACAAAGCATGTCTAAACTAATCAAATGACATAGCAATGCGAGACACCATACGCATGATATGAGCAACATAACCCTGCCAAGTTAGAGCATACACCTTGGGGGGGAATAGGACTCGTCATCTGTCTCTGAATCCTCCTCTGAGGAGCTATCTGTAAGCAGCGAGATATGCGCTTCGTCAGATAGCATAGTCTGCTCTGAAGACCTTGTTTTCACTCCAGAATTTGCCATCACCGTGTCAAATGGCTGATGCACATGAAGAGCATTTGAATGTACTAACATTGTTGACAAATGTAATATGTAACAAAAAAAGGATGGCCTGATATAATTTACATATAAGATGACTGGCTAAGCAGGATGGCATTGCAAAATTCACATATATGATGCATGACTAAACAAGATGGCGTTGCATAATTCACATAAACGATGAATAAACTAAACAGATGGCATTCGCACAAAGGATGTCTAAACTAAGCAGATGACATATTTGATGTATAAAGTAAGCAATGCAAGACACCATATGCATGATATAACCTACATGAGCATGCCAAGTTAGAGTGAACACCCCAGGGGTAAATAGGAGTTTGTCTTCTCCTTCTGAATCCCCCTCATAACAGATATCTTCCTCTCGATTGCCATCTGAAATGCGTGGAGGGGGGCTTCCTTTGCACCTGCCATGGAGCAACGTCTGCATGAAATTTTATTGCCACACAAGGCTCGTCTCTTTTGCTCTACATGTTCAGTTCCATTGTTTACAATAACTGTCATGCATAGGAATAAAACATAGTGAGATTATGTAAGGAGTGCATGCAGAAATCCAGAGTGATGGTAGCAACCTGTGGATAGACCCAAAACCAATAATAGCAGGCAGATAATGGCTTCAGTTAAAAAATACAGATGATGGCTTCTTTACTGTTTGTTTCCCACCCAACATGAAACTCATAGTAGACATCGGAGATTAACCAGATAGTAGATAGATACTATTGATAGCGGCCCTGATATGTACCCCACAACCATTTAAAAACTCAAGTTTGACCATTAGTTTGGAGCTGACTCAGAGTCTAATTGGTGAACAGGACGATAAAGTAGCATGTAATATTAAGTGATGCATAACGTAAGCAGACACGAAAGAGTGTGACCTCTCTTGCGGACTCGTGTAGTCCTCGAGGTCATCTGCTCGGTTGATGATGGTACTGCAGTTTTCATGGCTGCCAGCGGTGGGGAAGAAGATCTGAGGCGGCGAAAGACAGTCTGGAGGCCAGATCCCTGCCGTGCTGGACCCTTCTGTCATTGGAGCAGCTGAGCTGGGGTGGACGATGGCGCAGCAGGAGCGGGACAAACCACGCAAGGTTTTCTTTGACAACTATATGTAAGAGAAGTAATTCTATAAGGGCTCATTTGAATTGGAGGATTCCAACAATGCAGGGATAGGAAATAGACATGAATAGGATAGGAATGCACATGCAAAACAGAGAATTTAAAAACACAGGATTTCTACCAATCTGGGTGTTTGATTCACAACAATTGGAAGATCACAGGATGAAAAGAAGCATGGTGAGGTTAAGTCAAACCACAAGAAAATGTACAGTCATAATGCTATTATGCTACTATCTCTTAGTCTTGTGCTTCATGAATAGGAATTAGAAAAGGAGGACAAGTGAAAATTAAAATTCCTACGTTTTTTCTTTCAAGGAGACACTAAAAGAACAAATCCGTGTGCTCAGTGAACAATATATATAACATGTAGAGTGGAAAAGAGATGCAACAAGTGTAAAACCTCTTTCAAGAAGCCATGTCGATCTCAGCGTGATTGGGTTGGCCAGTGAGGATGCTCCAGCTGACTTTGCTGTCGGAGGAGGGGAAGAAGATCTTAGGTGTCTGGAGATGGAGCCCGAGGTACTGCTTCGCTGTGATGGAGGGTTTCGTCGTTGGAGCAGCTCCGGTGAGTTGTACGACGCTGAGGCTGAAGCAGGACAAGAGACAACGAACAACGTTAACCTGAGTGGAATTCTAATAGGATCTCTAATACATGACGTAAAATACATAACCACAAAGTGCTAGATGTAAAATACATCCGCCGCTCATGTCTGAACTTAACTGTGGAAACTGAACTTAACTGTCGAAACTGAATTTTGCTGTCGAAACTGAATTTTGCTGTCGAAACTAAACGCACTAGCAAGGTGAGGCTACACGTCGGTCGACTGACTTTTTCATCTCTGGTCAAATGATTTTGCGGTCGTTGGATACGAAATCAAGGGCATGCGGTTCATCTTCAACCTCCACCCCCCTGAGCCGCCAGCCACCACCGGCCAAACAGCAACCCCCCATCGCCCGCGGCTGGCGGTGCGCCGCCTCGACCATCCCTCTAGGCCCCCCCGTGCCGAGATTTTTCTCCGGCGATCCCCACGCCACCGCCCCCATCCTGAACCCTAAGATAGATAGTGGGGTACCTCTCCGGTGAGCCCCCTCCCTGCTGCGGCTGGTTCTTCCTTCACCCCGGTGAGCCCCCACCCCCTGAAAATCGATTGACCCAAAAGTCGATTCAGTCGACTGAAGTGTAGCTAAATCGGAGCAGCATCGCAAGCAAGAGCAAGAGCGAGAGCAGCAGCGCGAGCAAGAGCAATAGCAAGAGCAGACTAGGCAGGGGACCGAGAGCAAGAGCAGAGCAGCAGCGCCAACGAGAGCTAAAGTAGCAACAACTCCTACTGATGTGGACGTCGCCGTCGAGGGAGCGACACCGTGGAGGAAGTGGCCAGCGACGCCGCCGTGGATGGAGCCGCGCCGTGTCGGCTCGGGACCGAGCGCCGGCAGCACCGTGAGATCGAATCAAGAAGAAAATGCGACGATTAGTGTACAACCTCTTTGGTGGCGCTGATTAGGCCGCAGCATCATCCGAGAAAACGATGGTGATGATGCTCTTCCGGTGGTGCGGGTGAAGACGGCGGTGTGGGAACGGAGGTGGTGCGAAAGACGAGGGGAACGTCGGGGCAGCTCCTTGGAGGTGGAGGACGGGGTGGCTGAACCGGCGGGACAATGAGATCGACGATGGATCCTCATCCGGTACGGTGGATGAGGGACGTCGAGGTGTTACTGTGGACGACGTCGTCGGGGAAGAGGCTCCGGCTAGGTGGCAGACGGAACAGGGTGTGCGGTTTCATCACAGGTTTTTGCGGCCTCGGTGTACGAATGGGTGGGCGGATGGGATGGCAGTGGGGAACCATGTCTTAGAGACGCGCTTGTCCGAAATGTGGGGTAAGTTACGAAAGTACCCCCACTGATTTGAGGCGGTTCTTTCGGTTCAGGGGTACCACAGGCATTTCGCGTGTCGGGATTTCACAGGAGGTGGGAGTTTTCGCGTGCATTGTAATTTCGGAATAGCAAGGCGCGGGTTGAGATGGAGGGAGTTGTCGGAGCACAATGAGACAAAGATATATCTTAAATATTTCGCGCTAACAAGGCACGGGTTGAAATTTCCGGACAAGCCTAATGTGTACTGTACCAAATCAATGCGCACTACAAATGTCATTCAAAACTTTGAATTCATGTTATGTTCCATTAAAATATTTCGCTACGTGTATAATGCATGCAACCTACTACTCAAATGAACATTTTAGTGCATTCCAAACGTATATACTACTGCTTCAATATGAACTAAATTTGAATTCGTTTCTCTATTTGAATAAGATCTACAGTAATGATTTTTGTGAAGTCAAAGCATTTGAATTCATTTCTCTGTTTTAATAAGATCTACAATCATGATTATTGTCAAGTTAAACCATCGTTTGTGTATTATCTTCACAGCACACCACATGATTAGTCTCGAGTTACATATGAACTATGTGTACTATATGAACTCGAACTAGATTTTTTGAATCCACTTTATTTTGAATTCAAATCACATTACATTTCTAGCTCTAGCTAGATCTTCATAATCTAAACCATGTATCATATGTATAATGTGTTTATCACATTATGTATGGTGCTCCGCCCCCTACGCCTACAAGTATTTAGATGTGAGTTGCAAACACCACACATTACCACAAATTCAAATAAAATGTGCAAATGTTCGATATATAGTATTGTTTAGATTGTTCGATATTTAGTTGTAAGCTGCAAACGCCACACATTATCACAAATTCAAATAAAATGTGAGATTGTTTGATGTATAGTATGGTTTAGATTGTTCGACATTTAGCTGTGAGTTGCAAACGCCATGCATTATCACATTATGGTATAACATGTGCACAGCACGTGTATCACTGCTATATTCATGCATGCAATGTTTAAAACACTATGATCTCCTATTCAAATATATGAATCCGCTTTCATATCAAATTATGATATTTGTTAGTCTCTTACACCGACACAATCCTCTAACCTTTGTAGCTATCACTAACTTTCTCTCATGCATGCACACGCCCTCCTCGCCCTCCCCATCCCTTGTCATTCTATCCACTGGGCACATTCTTTTTTTTCTTTAGGTCGCTCTCCCAGAGTCTCCACAACTCCTTTCTGACACACACCGATCGATAAACCTCTCCAGCGATGCCTGCCTACAACATACACACACACCTTCAATCTCCTCCTTTATGTGTCCTTGCCTCATGTCTCTCATACGGTCAGTCACACGTGTAAACTCTTGCCCCTCTTTTCATCGATCTCACAATCGCACACTCCTCCCCCTATCTAGATAGTAGTTGGGCCTCTCGCACCACCTCCTAGCTCCATTCTCTCTGTCTATCCGTCTCGCTGGGCCTTATTTTCCTCTAACAAATGGATGTACACCGACCGATCTCTCGCTATACATATAGCTAGCTAGGTCCTTATAACTCGTTTTTACCCGCACATCAATCGATCTACCTCATTAGTTGTGTCTCTCCCTTCCTCCGACAAACAACAATTGATCTACCGATCTAGTTAGGTTTGCTTACCAAACACATGGTTCCCCTTCATCATCCATGGATGCGTCCCAACAGATCTATCACGCACAGGAACACACAGAAACACATCCCCACTCTTATTGATAACATTGCAGTTCCACCTCAGTTTGTCTAGTAGGCCTCTCCCACCATCTTCGAGAAGCAACTCCATCACCCATCCAGCACTCTACCCCTCTTCCTCCATCTCTCCTCTCCCTCTCTCTCTCTCTCTCTCTCTCTCTCTCTCTCTCTCTCTGTGCCATCATATTTCACGTCCTTCAGTTATGTATGGATGTCGACCGATCTCCCTCAAGACATAGTTGGGTCTCTCCTTCTCAACACATATACGAGTCGTTCTACCTCTATAGTTAGGCCTCTGCCTACCCCTCCCCCACCCCCCCACACACACTGATACATCGAGCGCTCTAGTCATGTCTCCCTGCCACACACAAACTTGACATGTGCCCTCTAACATTCTGGTAGGCCAGTCGCCCTATATCTTTGACTTGCACACACACACAATTTCGATGGCTCTCTTCATCGATCTCGCAATCACCCACTTGATCCTCTCTTCGACTCTATCGATAGCTATGACCCCTCCCTCTCTTCTTGTGGATTGCCCGACCCTCTATGTATGATATGGGTAGGACTTCATTTCACACACATAGCATGCAATTTTTTTTTTGAGATGTCATCGACACATATTCCCACAAATAATTCACGAAATCAACCCCCACCCCACCCCCACCCCAAAACAAAGAACACTCACGAACGTGGTTTGTATCTCTCACACACACCCACGTAGGTGGGGGACGTGCACGAAGAGAAGAGGTGCATGCACGACGCATGTACTCCCGTCTCTTTCCCAACCACACCCGTGCGGGTACATGGTGGAGCTCATTTCTGTACGAAAAAGGCAGCCCACGTGGTAATTTGGCACGTGTACTAGTTGTCCACTTGGTGGATGGAGGATCGTCTACCACGGGTGAACAAACAAATTGCGACTTGACGTGTTATGTTAAAAAAAGAGGCAAACCATGTGGGGCCTACCTTAGAGGCAAGGCTCTATACACTGGAGTACTTTTGATGTGTCCCGTCAACTCGCAGATCGAGGAGAAGCTTGCTTAGTACACCGTCTCCCCCGTTCCTAAATATAAGTCTTTGTAGAGATTTCACCATGAACCACATGCGGATGTATATAGATGCATTTTAAGTGTAGATTCATTCATTTTGTTCCGTATGTAGTGGAATCTCTACAAATACTTATCTACTAGTAATAGCTAGCCCCCACTACTAGGAATTCTCTATCCTCTCCTTGAGCCACATCATCAAAATTGATGTAGCGGTTAGATGAAGTAAATCAGTCCATAATAGCCGTCTAATCTAGACGTTGAGAGGCTCCGCACTAAGCCACATGCAAGCATGTAGAAATACCATGGCACATGCATGTGAGTGGGTTTTAAATCACATTAACATGTCTGCATGCAAGCATGCACCGGTAGCATGCATGTAAGTGAGCTTTTAAGTCCCATTAACATGTCAAAAAGAAAAATATAATCCCATTATGCAGTAGGAGTTGGCTGATCTTTTTTCCTTATGTGGGATGATCTAAATGATGATGGGAGTTTATTTAGTTTGGCTACCACATTTGTCATGTGGTTATAGAGTTTTTTTAGTTCTATGAAATCGATAATTTTGCGCAGAGAGATATACCGCTATTCCGCGGCAACGCGCGGGGACTCATCTAGTAATATTTAGGAATGGAGAGAGTACTATGTAAAGAGTTAGGTGTCGCACGGTGATAGTGTGAGGTGGGCCATGTAATCACTGAGCCTGCATGTCTTCACTGCTCTTGCATGCCTCCGCTGTAAGAATGGAGAAAATTGTAATCTAGTAGTAGTACCTCCTTTCGCCGAAAGCATGGGAAATCCAGCAGTCCTACCACCTCAGTAATAAAGACCAATGAGCCGTCAAATCACATAGACCCAGCAGTAAGTTGTACGGACGAAGCAACCATCACTCTTGCGCCAGTGAGAGGTCACGTCCGCTCTGCCCGGGCATGAATGCAGCACCAATTCTTTGGAGCGGCGCTGACCGTTTTGGGTGGGAAGCGCGCGCGGGCGATGGAGGGGCTTTGGGTGGGCCAGGCTGGTCAGGAGCGGGTGTGGCAGCTGTCCGCATGTCACTACTAGACACGCCCAGAAACAAGAGGATGCACCGACTCTCGCGGCTAAAATCGTACACTACACAACATCTCTCTGTTGGAGTAGGTCGATCTATCACTCTCTCTAACACACACATGATGTCAAACACACACACACACACACACACATGCATGCACCTTGGTCCCGTTGCACCTTCTAACATGACTTATTACACCTAGACGGAGGGAGTAGTAAGTATACGAGATACGGTGGCACACTGACTTAAGTCGAATACAAGTGCCCAAAATTTGTGTGCATTATATGATAAGGATTCACTTAAAGCAGTACGTGAGCGAACGGAGGGATCAATTGGACAGTGTTCCCGAGCAGTAGCGAGATGTGTGAGGTAAGAAACACCGCTGGCGCTTTTAATTTTTCTTATTAATTTGTTTGTTTCACCCTCTGACTGGTGGGACCCAACGTACTACATGGAGAGAGGTAAGGTGACTAAGGCTGCATTATTTCTGCACCACTGTGGATAGTCTTACCACCAAAGCCACATGACACGATTATGATTGAAATCCCAATGACTCCCACACACACAAAAAACACGGCATGCTTGTCACACGAATGCAGGAATGTATAAAAGGTTATTTCCCTCTCGTTGAACATAACAGGAGGGTTGTGTAGCTGGTTAGCCTGTTCGCTCATCAAACTTGAGGTCTCGGGTTCAATAACTACACTTGAGCATAATTTGTGCCAGGAGGATTCTTTGACTGGTCAAAATGTTTTCTAGGGTTTGCACACTTCACACTCTCTCTCCAGTATGTATATACATGCTGGAGCCTCAACGCTTGTAGTTGCTCTCTTCACACTCTCTCGCCCTCTCCCGCTGGAGCCTCATCGCTTGTAGTTGCTCTCTTCACACTCTCTCGCCCTCTCCAGATCTAAACAAGAATTCGTTGGCCTCTCTCTCCCCTCACTATTGCTCAAAGAGCGGGCAGGATCCATCCGCTGGGAAGGGAAGGAGGCTTAACACTGTCGCCGTCGGCGAGAGACTACTGGCACAGCTGTTCACTTTCCACCCAGCGGCGGCGCGGGAGGGCCTCCGACCCCTTCTTCTTTGCCGCCGTCCCGTCACCCACTGAACCATGCCCCAAGAACCTTAAGGTATAATTTACTTACTCCACATGCATTGCTCTAGCTGCATGTATACCATGAATCAAGGACGTGGTTCAAAGAGGAAAGGAGTGGGGGGAAAGTAGTGGGAAAAGTTGTATATAGCATGAATCTAGGACGTGGTTCAAAGAGGAAATGAAGGGGGAAAGTTGTATAGCATGAATCTAGCACGTGGATCAAAGAGGAAAGGAATGGGGGAAAGTAGTGGGGAAAGTTGTATCGCATAAATCTAGGACGTGGTTCAAAGAGGAAAGGAAGGGGCGAAAGTACTAGTTCAAAAAGGAAAGGAAGGGACAAGGCTGTAGAGTTTGAGCAAGACTAGATTTGCTGTGCTCACATAGGGAAAGGTGTCTAAAGATAACAAAACTGGGACCAACACAAATATGCTCCTTGGTTGTTTGTTCTTTGTTGCAACAGACTGTGCATGACTGTAGCTACCAGACCTCAAACAGTCTGATCTCTGTGCTCCGGTGTCATCCCTGGATCAGTAATGCTGACAGCACACAGTACTCGGAGGATTTATAGCAGAGTAGCAATCACACACTTATTACATCGAGTGTCTCAAAAGCGACCTTATTACAATAAATATGGCTTAAGGCCATCTAATAACGATAACAGCGGAAGGCTTGCAAGATAAGTGAGTCCATCAACTCCAACGGCATCACTGAGTATAGAACCACGACCTAAAACTCCTTAATCATCGTCTGAAAAGTCTGCAACATTAACGTTGCAGCCCGAAAACAGGTCAGCACATGGAATATGCTGGCAAGGTAACACATAGAGAGTAATGGAATGCAACAGCTATACTATATGCATATTTGGCTGGTGGAAAGCTCTATGGTTACAGTTTTTGCGTAAAGCCAATTTTTCCCTACTTCAAAGGAATAAATTTATTTACTATCATGGTGGTTGTTAAACATTGAGAATGGTTGACAACATTCTCAATCCCAATTAAATAACATCTTAAACCCAACAAATTTAACTTTAGAGTAACATGTTGAGATTCACATGATAATCCAGGTACTAGATACTCAAGATGTCCATAACCGGGGACACGGCTAACCATGATTAGTTTATTACACTCTGCAGAGGTTTGCGCACTTTTCCCCACAAGACTCGATCGCCTCCGTTTGGTTTCTCGCACTACAGGGTGTTTGAGAAGACGGATGACCGAGACATAGTCTTTCAGAAGCGCTAGCACCTTACGATCGGGTAGACCGTACCACCTACATCCCCTACATCTGCTAGTCTACCACTGTAAGAGTTCGCACAACCTAGTCAACTATGCCAGAGCCCATAATGGCTTGTGGCTGCACACGTAAGTTTCTAGTATGAATAATGTCATGATCCCTTTGAGCCTGGGTGGCGGTCCGAAAGAAAAATAGGCAAGTCCTGGAAACCCCAGGTGCCTCAATCCACCCAGATGTGTGTTTAGGTTGCCACCTTAGATAAACCATTAATTATCAATCTCACATCTGTCATGGATTTCACTCACCCAATCCACGTCTACTAGCATAGCATAGCATAATAAGCAAACGTAGAAGTAACTCCCAAAGGTTTGATAATAAACAGGTAATAGGTACTACCTCATCTACTTCCCATCCCACAATTTAATTAGATCCTAATCATGCAATGTGTGAGGATTGATCTAATGCAATAAAACTGAGTTGTAGGAAAAGGTATGATCAAAGTGTTACTTGCCTTGCTGATGATCCGCGAAACCTAGAGATTCAACATAACAGGCGGCGCACTCCGGGTATTCTATCGCAGACAAACAAACTAGCATACAATAAGTACTCATCTAATGCACAGGTAAAACTCAAATAGAAGATCTAACCAGAAAGTTCAACTTAAGAACCCTGGTTGGCAAAAAGAATCAAATCGAACGAAGCAAAAGAAATCAAATGGCGAAAGAAACAACTTCGTTCTAGTAATCTGGATCTAGGTCAAATTTTACAGTAGCAAAAACATGTTTGAGTTGATTATTCGGAAAGAGGGTTTCGAGACGAAACTCCAGGCGCTTGAATCGCCTGATTCCGATAAACGAGCGAAAAGTTATACTAAAACGAAAATCGGATCAGAAATCGCGATCAGAATATAACCGCGAAAAATCCGACGAAAAAGAAAAACGACGAACATAATTTTATTTTAACGGCACGGAAAACAAGGCGGCGGTGAACCTCGGGCGGCGCGCTGCTCCGGCGAGTCGGCGGCGGGCGGCGACGGCGGCGGCTGGGGCGGCTGGCTAGGGTTAGGGTTTCGGGGCTGGGCAGCTGGGCTCTCTCTCGGGCCGGGGCGGCGGCTTATAAAGCCTCGGCCGGCGGTGTCTTGGCCGAGTACGGCCTAAAGTCGGTTCCGCGTTTTTTTAAATAATTCCGCTCGAAAGAAAAGTAAAAAGAAATACTAAACGGACTCCAAAAATCACGAAATAAATTTTCCCGGGTTTCTAAAATCAAGCCCGAAAAAGTGAACATTTTACTGGGCCCAAACTACAACTTTGAAAAACGCACATTTTTCCTAAATTCAAATAAAAATACCGAAAAACTCCGAAATAAATCTTATTTGATTTTTTTATTAAATCCTCAATATTTCTATACTTTGGGAAAGTCATTTTATTCCCGATCTCATATTTTTGTAATAGAAATATTTGATGATAAAATAAATAAAATCAAATGATCCAGTTTACATAATTTAAGAAAGCTCAGATATGTAAACAACGATATCCCCAACTCTCTCCATGGGTCCTTGAGTTGCTTAGGATTTTCTAGGATCAAAACCAAAAGCAAAATAAAATATGATATGCATGATGACCTAATGTATAACATTCCAAATTGAAAATTTGGGATGTTACAAACCTACCCCCCTTAAGATGAATCTCGCCCTCGAGATTCGGGTTGGCTAGAAAATAGGTGAGGGTGGTCCTTGAGCAAATCTTCCTCTCGCTCCCAGGTGGCTTCATCCTCCGTGTGGTGGCTCCACTGAACTTTGCAAAACTTGATAACCTTGCGACGAGTGACTCGGCTGGCAAACTCAAGAATCTTGACTGGTTTTTCCTCATAGGTCAAATTGTTATCCAACTGAATTGCTTCTAATGGTACTTTGTCTCTCAAAGGTATGTCAATTATCTCCGCGTGACACCTCTTCAACTGAGAAACGTGGAACACATCATGAACTCCTGTCAATCCTTCTGGCAAATCCAACTTGTAGGCCACTTCTCCCATACTCTCCAAAACTC
Organism: Triticum dicoccoides; assembly: GCF_002162155.2. Classification (NCBI taxonomy): domain Eukaryota; kingdom Viridiplantae; phylum Streptophyta; class Magnoliopsida; order Poales; family Poaceae; genus Triticum; species Triticum dicoccoides. The sequence goes on from NC_041388.1 coordinate 159,849,463, forward strand.
GATATGGCCCTACAAATCGTGGTGCTAACTTCCCCTTAACTCCAAAGAGCTTAATCGCTCAAAGTGGGGATACTCGAAGATAAACTCTATCTCCGACTTCGTAAACTGTCTCCTTGCGTTTAGAATCTGCGTAGCTCTTCTGTCTGGACTGGGCTACCTTGAGCCTATCGCGAATCAACTTCACCTTCTGTTCAGACTCCTTAATCAAGTCTGGTCCAAACAACTGGCGGGGTCCAACTTCGTCCCATGACAACGGTGTCCTGCACCTCCTTCCGTACAAAGCTTTGAAAGGGGCCATCTTCAAACTGGTCTGATAGCTATTATTGTAAGAGAACTCTGCATATGGCAAATTATCGTCCCAACTAGATCCATAATCTAACGCACAAGCTCTCAGCATATCCTCCAAAATCTGATTGACTCTCTCGGTCTGTCCATCTATCTGTGGATGAAAAGCCGTGCTAAATTCTAGCCTAGTACCTAAAGTCTCATGCAACTGCTTCCAGAACTTTGAGGTGAACTGGGTTCCTCTGTCTGATACAATACTCCTCGGAACTCCATGCAGACATACGATCCTGGTCATGTATATCTTCGCCAGCTTAGCACTGGTGTAATTGGTCTTTACTGGGATGAAATGAGCTACCTTCGTCAATCGATCAACTACAACCCAAATCGAGTCATAGCTTGAACGAGTCCTTGTTAATCCCATGATAAAATCCATGCCTAGCTTATCCCACTTCCATTTGGATATCGGCAATGGCTGCAACAATCCTGCTAGCTTCTGATGCTCTGCCTTTACTCTCTGACATACGTCACAAACTGCTATATACTCCGCAATATCCTTCTTCATTCCGGTCCACCAGAAAATATCCTTCAAATCCAAATACATCTTGGTATTTCCTGGGTGAATCGGATACGGTGAATCATGTGCCTCTTGCAGAATCAACTTTCTGATCTCCGGGTCATTGGGTACATAAACACGGTCTTCAAACCATAGGGTGTCGTGCTCATCCTCACAAAATCCTTTAGCTTTTCCTTCTCTCATTTTCTCCTTTATGGAAGCAATCTCCTTGTCAGTCTTCTGAGCTTCCCTTATTCTGTCCATCAAAGTTGACTGAATTTCCAACGCTGCTACATAGCCTCTCGAAACTATTTCCAAACATAGTTCACGAAGATTTTCTGCTAACTCCTTGGGTATTTCTCCCGTCATTAACGTATTGACATGGCTCTTGCAGCTTAATGCGTCAGCTACTACATTAGCCTTCCCAGGATGATAATGCAATTTCATATCATAATCCTTGATAAGCTCCAACCATCTCCTTTGTCTGAGATTCAACTCCTTCTGTGTGAAAATGTACTTCAAACTCTTGTGATCCGTGTACACCTCACAATGATTTCCAATGAGGAAATGTCTCCATGTCTTCAATGCATGCACTACGGCTGCTAACTCCAAATCATGCGTGGCATAATTCAACTCATGGGGCTTCAGTTGTCTTGAGGCATACGAAACAACTGTCCCTTCCTGCATAAGCACTGCTCCAAGTCCTCGACGTGAAGCGTCGCAATACACCTCATAATCCTTGGTTTGATCTGGCAAAATCAACACTGGTGAGTTAACCAAGCGTTTCTTCAACTCCTGGAAACTAGTCTCACACTCCTTAGTCCATTTGAACTTAGTATCCTTCTTCAACAACTCCGTCATAGGCTTTGCAATCTTTGAGAAATTCTCAATAAATCTACGGTAGTATCCTGCGAGTCCAAGAAAACTCCAGATCTCTCCAACTGTTGTTGGTGCTTCCCACTTGGTCATGGTTTCAACTTTAGCGGGATCTACTGCTATACCTTCTCCGGATATAACATGTCCGAGGAATCCTACTTCCTTCAACCAAAACTCACATTTGCAATCGATCAAACAGATCGTTGATCATCGGTAGTGGGTACTTGTTCTTGATCGTTACTTCGTTCAATCCTCGATAATCAACAACCATTCTTAACGATCCATCCTTCTTCTCCACTAGAAGTACTGGTGATCCCCAAGGCGAAGAACTTGGGCGAATATATCCCTTATCCAGTAACTCCTTAATCTGCTTCTTAATTTCCACCAAATCCTTTGCTGGCATCCTATATGGTCTCTTTGATATTGGCCCAGTGCTTGGCAATAGCTCAATCAAAAACTCAATGTCTCTATCCGGTGGCATGCCTGGCAACTCTTTGGGAAATACATCAGGAAAATCCTTTACCACTGGTACTTCCTCCTGCACAACTCCTGTTACGCAATTTACTTGTGTCCTCTTTGGTACATGCCGGGATACATACTTGATCCTTCTCCCTTCTAGTGTGGTAAGCAAAATTGACTTACTAGCACACTCAATATTCCCTTCATACTTTGATAACCAATCCATGCCTAATATCACATCCAATCCTTGAGATTCCAATACTATTAGGTCTGAGGGAAAAACATAGTTACCAATCCTTAATGGTAACCAATCACACCATAGACTAGCCACATATTCTGCTCCTGGCGAGGTTACTAACATGGGTGACCTAAGGGCTTGGGTTGGTAGGTTACACTTATCCACAAATCCCCTTGAGATGTAGGAATGCGATGCACCAGTATCAAAAAGAGCGAGTGCAGTAAATGACTTAACCAAAAACTTACCTATTACTGCATCGGGCTGAGCTTCAACCACCTCCACGCTAACGTGGTTCACCTGTCCCCTGTTGAAAGGATTCGGCTTCTTCCCAGAACTTCCATTGCCATTTTGGCCTTCAGGATATTCATTTGCATAGTGTCCTAGCTTCGAACACTTATAGCAAGTGACGTGGCTCAAGTCCTTCTTGGCTGGGGTTGATGGGGTGTTGCGGTTCTGTCTGTTGCTTCCTCCATTCCCATTACCATTCTTGGTGCCATTGTGATTGTGCGAGCTACCTACTCCATGCGTATGCTGAAAATGTCCTCCTGGTCTAGGGGGAAAACGTGGCTTCTGTTGAGCTCCTGAATTATACTTTCCTTGTCCATACTTTCTCTTGCGGTTCTCAATTTGCTGCTGCTTCCCTTCAATCATAAGAGCACGATCTACCAACTCCTGGTAGTTGTTGAAGGTGGCTACCATCAACTGCATACTCAACTCATCATTCAGTCCTTCCAGGAATTTCTCCTGCTTAGCTGCATCCGTAGCAACGTCATCTGGGGCATAACGTGCTAGCTTACTAAACTCCTCCACATACTGGCCAACTATCCGTCCTCCTTGGCACAAGTTACGAAACTCACGCTTCTTCATGGCCATTTCTCCTGCTGAAACATGGGCAGTACGATAAGCCTGCTGAAACTGGTCCCATGTGACAGTGTCGACTGGGAAGGTGGCTGTGAAATTATCCCACCAGGATGCTGCGGGTCCTTCTAACTGATGTGCGGCAAACTTCACCTTCTCCGCATCTGTGCATCCTGCTGTGGTCAACTCCCTAGCTATCTTGTGGAGCCAATCATCTGCTACTATCGGCTTGGTGCTACTGGAAAACACCGGCGGATTTAGCGGAAGAAAATGAGCTAAGTGGTCAACAGGTGGTGGTGGGTTGTTGTTGTTCCCCTGATTCTGATTCTGAACTAGCAACTGCATCAAGGTGTTCTGCTGCTGGATCAACTGGGTGAGCTTCGGAGGAAAGGCAAATCCGGGGTCACGTCTCGGAGGCATTTGAGGGTTTAGAAAAGATGAGATATAAGAATAGAGGGGGTCTAAAGAGAAAACACTACCCATATGCACATGAGGCAAAAGCACACAATTCACTTCAATCAATCAAACAAAGGCATACAATCGATCTAACTATCGCAAGAGTGCTCGGACTACTATATTTACATGGTGGACTACTACTACTGATGAGGTGGTCTACTAGAAATATTCTACGGTTGTAGACTCCATGATATCGGCTCCTGCTTCATCCATATAGTCATCATTGCTACTAGCTTGTTCCGAGTCGGTGCCGTCAATGATGATGTAGTCTTCCGGGCTAATCTCCTTGGGTTCTTCGTCTTCATCTACTTGGGTCGGGCCTCCCATAAATACTGCTTTCTTCATAGTTAGGTCGGCATTCTTATCCACCAATACTTCAATTTCTTCTTCATAATCTTCGCGTGTAGCCTTGAGTTCTTCCTCCAGTTCCTTGATTCTAGTCTTAGCCTTCTTTAGATCTATCATGTCGGCGCACATCTGATTCTCCTGTCATCGAATGTGCTGGTTTAACTCCTGGATAAAAGCTGCGATTGATCTATCTTTCCTGGGGCTGATTATCTCCCAGTGTTCATCTCGGCGCCCACAAATCTGGTAGATAGTATCCTTGAGATCCTTGCAGTAGACTTCGCCAATGCGTCCCATGGCGATGTGAGCTGCCATACTCTTTCCTAGACTCCAAGTTGGTGCATCAAAAGAAAACTCTATGGGCTCAGTGACTGGCATGAACGTCCTTCCTGGAACTTGAACTTGAATCATCCAGCACTCTTCTTCAGGTAAAGTGGCGTTGTAGGTTCCCGTGAAGCTTGGTACTCCTATGTTCAGGTATCTAGTGACTTCCTTCAAGTGGCGTCCAAAGGGTGTATCTTCATCTGGTTGTGTGAACTTGTTCCTTGCATCTGCCATCCTAAAGAGTAGAAAAGATGAGAAGTCAGAAGAGAAGAGAGTGAGTAGTGATCTAGGTCTTTAGCTTAGTGGTCGTGTTCTACAGTCAGCGTGTGCTCTGATACCATCTCTGTAGCGACCAGACCTCAAACAGTCTGATCTCTGTGCTCCGGTGTCATCCCTGGATCAGTAATGCTGACACCACACAGTACTCGGAGGATTTATAGCAGAGTAGCAATCACACACTTATTACATCGAGTGTCTCAAAAGAGAACTTATTACAATAAATTTGGCTTAAGGCCATCTAATAACGATAACAGCGGAAGGCTTGGAAGATAAGTGAGTCCATCAACTCCAACGGCATCACTGAGTATAGAACCACGACCTAAAACTCCTTAATCGTCGTCTGAAAAGTCTGCAGCATTAACGTTGCAGCCCGAAAACGGGTCAGCACATGGAATATGCTGGCAAGGTAACACATAGAGAGTAATGAATGCAACAGCTATACTATATGCATATTTGGCTGGTGGAAAGCTCTATGGTTACAGTTTTTGCGTAAAGCCAATTTTTCCCTACTTCAAAGGAATAAATTTATTTACTATCATGGTGGTTGTTAAACATTGAGAATGGTTGACAACATTCTCAATCCCAATTAAATAACATCTTAAACCCAACAAATTCAACTTTAGAGTAACATGTTGAGATTCACATGATAATCCAGGCACTAGATACTCAAGATGTCCATAACCGGGGACATGGCTAACCATGATTAGTTTATTACACTCTGCAGAGGTTTGCGCACTTTTCCCCACAAGACTCGATCGCCTCCGTTTGGTTTCTCGCACTACAGGGTGTTTGAGAAGACGGATGACCGAGACATAGTCTTTCAAAAGCGCTAGCACCTTACGATCGGGTAGACCATACCACCTACATCCCCTACATCTGCTAGTCTACCACTGTAAGAGTTCGCCAAAGCCCATAATGGCTTGTGGCTGCACACGTAAGTTTCTAGTATGAATAATCTCATGATCCCTTTGAGCCTGGGTGGCGGTCCAAAAGAAAAACAGGCAAGTCCTGGAAACCCCAAGTGCCCCAATCCACCCAGATGTGTGTTTAGGTTGCCACCTTAGATAAACCATTAATTATCAATCTCACATCTGTCATGGATTTCACTCACCCAATCCACGTCTACTAGCATAGCATAGCATAATAAGCAAACGTAGAAGTAACTCCCAAAGGTTTGATAATAAATAGGTAATAGGTACTACCTTATCTACTTCCCATCCCACAATTTAATTAGATCCTAATCATGCAATGTGTGAGGATTGATCTAATGCAATAAAACTGAGTTGTAGGAAAAGGTATGATCAAAGTGTTACTTGCCTTGCTGATGATCCGCGAAACCTAGAGATTCAACATAACAGGCGGCGCACTCCGGGTATTCTATCGCAGACAAACAAACAAGCATACAATAAGTACTCATCTAATGCACAGGTAAAACTCAAATAGAAGATCTAACCAGAAAGTTCAACTTAAGAACCCTGGTTGGCAAAAAGAATCAAATCGAACGAAGCAAAAGAAATCAAAGGGCGAAAGAAACAACTTCGTTCTAGTAATCTGGATCTAGGTCAAATTTTATAGTAGCAAAAACATGTTTAAGTTGATTATTCGGAAAGAGGGTTTCGAGACGAAACTCCAGGCGCTTGAATCGCCTGATTCCGATAAACGAGCGAAAAGTTATACTAAAACGAAAATCGCGATCAGAAAATAACCGCGAAAAATCCGACGAAAAAGAAAAACGACGAACAGAATTTTTTTTAACGGCACGGAAAACAAGGCAGCGGCGAACCTCGGCGGCGCGCTGCTCCGGCGAGTCGGCGGCGGCGGCGGGCGGCGGGCGGCGGCGGCGGCTGGGGCGGCTGGCTAGGGTTAGGGTTTCGGGGCTGGGCAGCTGGGCTCTCTCTCGGGCCGGGGCGGCGGCTTATAAAGCCTCGGTCGGCGGTGTCCTGGCCGAGTACGGCCCAAAGTCGGTTCCGCGTTTTTTTTAATAATTCCGCTCGGAAGAAAAATAAAAAGAAATACTAAACGGACTCCAAAAATCACGAAATAAATTTTCCCGGGTTTCTAAAATCAAGCCCGAAAAAGTGAACATTTTTCTGGGCCCAAACTACAACTTTGAAAAACACGCATTTTTCCTAAATTCAAATAAAAATACCGAAAAACTCCGAAATAAATCTTATTTGATTTTTTATTAAATCCTCAATATTTCTATACTTTGGGAAAGTCATTTTATTCCCGCTCTCATATTTTTGTAATAGAAATATTTGATGATAAAATAAATAAAATCAAATGATCCTGTTTACATAATTTGAGAAAACTCAAATATGTAAACAACGAAATCCCCAACTCTCTCTGTGGGTCCTTGACTTGCTTAGGATTTTCTAGGATCAAAAGCAAAAGAAAAATAAAATATGATATGCATGATGACCTAATGTATAACATTCCAAATTGAAAATTTGGGATGTTACAATGACCACAGTACATCGGTAGATGCACATGGTGCTGGTGCGTCCACTGTTCCGTGCAACTCATTAGCTGTTGTTAATCTAAGGCCTTGTTTGGTTAAAAACTCCCTAGTCCCTACCTGCTTGGTTCCAGGGACTAAACATGGACTAGAGGTTATTAAATGACATGCTAAAAGACCATGTTACCCGTAGTAATGAACTAATAGAGACAAGGTGCGATGCGTGGCAGGGGAAACTGTTCGAAAAAGTCCCAAAAAGACTCCCTCGGGGTCTTCTTTCTTTAGTCCCAAATTCCCACTTTTAGTCCCTAAAAGTCCCTCCTGTTTGGTTTAGATGGGACTGACACGGAGTTTTTTTAGTCCCTACACCAAAATGTCCTTGTAAACAAATACCCTCTAATAATGCCGCTGGAAAATTGATGCAATGCCACAATTAAAAGCAAATTACTGTTTAACGAATTTTATTGTTAATATAATCTCTATGTTAATATTAATCAATGCTACCGTTTGAGAAATGCTACTGTCTTGCTTTATTTCCCATTTAGATAAGGTAGATACTTCTTTTTGTTGGCTTCTGTGTCATCCACCGTTATTGACCACTAATTGTTTCCTTTGCACCTCTGTGTAAACAGGGTTATCTACTTCACCTCGTTGCCATTGTGACCTTTTGTTGCACTGCACAAAACAATTCTGTTTTAAGAGTGTTTTGTGCAGTTCAACCAAAATGTCACACCGACAACATTGCTTGATTGCTTGATCTTAGTGGAACTGCACAAGAGGAGATCTTACTTCCTATCCGTTAAGGCGAATTTGGTTCAGATCTTCTTCTTGTGAGTTGTTTGAATTCCGCATCATGAGAGGTCAGTACTAGCCTTCTTTCACATGATTCTGAAGTGTGCCTTCATATGTTGTGCTACTTGTACGATAATGTTGCTTGATTTTAGTGAACTACACAAATGGAGACAAGACTTCCAATCTTTATGTGCACCGTAATATCCCATTGAGGTAAGATAAGGATATTTCACAACTGCTGGCCTGTATTTTGCCACTTTCATCAGAAAATTAAGTTTAGTACTATACTTGTGCTCCCTAATTGACATACCAAATATTATATTGAAGGCAAAGCTTGTTTGTTATTGAACCAAGTGATGAAGGGGAAGAACAAGCGGAAGAAAAACAAAAATCAACTCACGGTGCTGTAATGAAGCACTAGAACTGTGATGACACAAGTAATGATATAGTTTTGCATCTTAATTTATTGCTATGGCTGGAACGAGCAATTGTTTTGCCACTGATTTGATGCCACTCTTAATGTAATATGTAATTATCTCTACTTGTGCAAATAGGGATCTTCTCTGAAGATACCATATATTTTAGTGGAGTTGCACAAGAAGATGTTGGAAACATTAAACTAATCAAGGAGTATATTGTAAGCATGGCCACCGCCGTAGATAGCAACAGATGGTTTCGGGGAAGTGCTTCATCTGTATGCTCTACACAATAAGCCTCCTGACAAAGGTTGGTACCCGCCCACTGATTTCATCCATATGATTGAGCTTTGACATCTCTATTGGTGTTGTGCTACTGTTTAGATACTGTCATGAAAAAGTGGTATTGTCCTTGAGAAGTGCTTCATTTGTGCTGTTTTAAATATTTCCTTTCCTTTTTTGAGCAAACAGGGATGCTAGCATTTAGTAGTACCCTTTTCTTTGCACAACAGGATCATCTTCCTCTGAAGAAGAATATGGAGTATGTGAAGTGACTAGTTCCGATTATGCCAGGATGAAGAAGCCCTGTCTATCTTCTCATTAGAAGGAGCAGTTGAAGGATGGTTACATTACTCCCCACAAGACCAAACTAACTTCAGCTCAGAAGGACTGACAAATCTCCATTTCTTTGTTGTGATGCGCGAGTACAATGTTGTTCTAGGATTCTTTCTGGTGAGTTCCATTTTTCTAAAAGTGTGCTCTACATGGACCATGTATGTGCCTGTTGAAACTGTCAATTCATAGTACAGTTTGCTTTATATTAATCACTTTTTTGTATTTGTGCAAACAGGGGTGCTCAGCTTGATTTCAATGGGAACTGCACAAAATGTTCATGAATACATCGAATCATTCATTTCCACCACAAGAAAGGAGGTGCCGATAAGTTCAAGGCGTTGCAACATATAAGGGCGAAATCATACAAGCTACGCGCGAATTTGGTGGATTTTGGTGGAACTGCACAAAAAGAACAGTTGGTTTATTTAGCACGTGGTGCCATGTCAATGTCCGAACTGATGGCAAACCCTGCCCATTCCACAATCATAGGCATTTGATATTTTGGAATGGGACAACCTTGTCAAATTTTGCTCATTGATTTTAGCAATACATGCGTTTGATATTTTCGAATGGGACGCCCTTTGCTGTCAGCAGCGTCGATCAATTTTTTCTTTATTCTTTAGTTGTGAAGTAAATATTGCCTCTGACATGTGAGTTACTGAGATGCATAATCATCGATTGTTTTGAATGTTCTCTATGAATTGCCAGGCCTGTGTGTTTGATTGCAATGTACAGAAACACTAAAAAGCTGCTCAAACTCTTTGTACTCCTTATGTTCCTTTTTACTTTGCACATTGTGAAAGTTCATACTTTTTTGTATAAGATTGGTCAAAGTAGATATACTTTGACTGCAGACAAAACTTGTATGCATACTAGAAAGGACCGGCGGGAGTACATGTGAAACTGCTGCCAACAAGGTGATCACCCTGGGAATAATGCTAGTATGTATTGTTTTGCATGTTCATCCAATGCCAGTGATATAGGAATTTGAACTAATCGAAATAAATTCATTCATACACGGTCGGATTTCATATAAACATGCCAGATTTTATTACATTTCATACGTTCTTCAACTAAAAAGGGGTGCGCTGGAGGTATAATTAATTAACCGAAGCTACCCACCTATGTCCCGCTGAGCCGAACAGAAGCTTCAGTGACTTAGCTGCAGGTGTAGTTGTGTAACTGACATGTGGCCTATTGGGCCCACGTGTCAGTCAGCCAACTGCACCAGTAGTTAAGTAGAAGCAGCGTTCTTCTCCAGCGTAGCTCTCCGACTCCACGTAGGGTAGCAGCGGTGGCCTTACTTGGACCCGAGCGGCGGCGACCTACCGTGTTCTACTCTTCCTCATTTTCTGTGTGGCGTGGCCTCGTTGGCAGCGGGGCGGGGCCTTGGCGGAGCCGGCGATGTCCTCTGTCTCGTTGCCGGCGGGCGGCGCCTCAGCAGAGCGGTGGAAATCCTCCCACACGTTGCCGGCAGGGTGGGGCCTCGGCTAAGCCGGCAATGTCCTCTGCCTCGTTGTTGGTGGGGCGGGGCCTCGGCAGAGCCGGCGGTGTCCTCTGCCTTGTTGTTGGCACCGCGGGGCCTCGGCGGAGTAGGGCCTCGTCGATGCCAGCGGAGCGGGGACTCATCGGAGCCGGCGGTGTCCTCTGCCTCGTTGTTGGCGCCGCGGGCCTCGGCGGAGTAGGGCCTCGTCGACGCCAGCGGAGCAGGGACTCGTCGGAGCCGGCATTGTCCTCTGCCTCGTCCTCGGTCTCGCCAAACAGTGCCTCGCCCGCTTCATCGCCCTCATTGCTAGCCTCTTTGTAGGCGGCCGCAGCCTCCGCCACATGTATGCGGTATCGCCAGCGCTCGAGGCGGCCCTTGCAGGCGGAGCGGTACGAGTCGAGCAGCGCCTCCTGCTCCGCCCGCTCCCCGGCGATCTACTCCTCCGCCTGCAGGTGCTCCTAGAGGAGATGGTGGTTGTAGGCGGCGTCGGCCTGCGCCTCCCGAAACTGCTCCTCACGCATCTGCCTCACCCTGTCCATATATTGGGCACGGGCCTCGCTGATGGTCATGGTGCAATGCACCGGCGAGGATGGCGCGGAGGAGGGGGTTGGCGCCGGATCGTCGACTACGATGTTCTCCATTGGGACGTCATCGTCCTCCGGCTGCCTGCCGGCTAGCCGGTCGGCAGCAATGGCTACCATCTCCTTGTGGTCCGTCGTCCGCCCGTCCCGAAGAGCGCTGGAGCGCGAGGAAGCCATGGTTGGCAGTAGTGGTGTGGACAGGAGAAAGGGAACGGATGCGGATGACTGCGGCTATGGCCGGCGCAGCAGTTTATATAGCAATGGTGGGCGGGCGGAGGGACGGACGTGTGGTGCCGGAGTAGCCGCCTCGGCAACCGCGTATCATTAATGTGGGCGGCAGATGGACGGACGGACGGCACTTGTGTCATTTGAAGGCGGAGCAATCGCCTGCACCGGGAAGCGGGGCAGGCGGCGCTGACTGTTTCGGGCGGAAAGCGCGCGCGGGTGAGGAGATGACTTTACTTGGAGAGGATGACAATGGGGACCCACTAGGTCCATAGCCTCACGTACGCAAGTGCCTCCTTATTATATATATATATGACTATAATTTATTTTGCTTCCTCTTGGTTTCCTGACATCACGGTCCCACACCATTATCAACCTATATAGTACTCCCTCCTTTCCGATTTATAGGGCTTATCTCAAAATTTTAGTTTTTCCATTTTATAAGGCTCAATTTGGTTGGTCCCCATCACATGTTCAGATTTCAAGGTGCATTAAATCATTGCATGCAAGTATTAAGAGAAAACTGACCAATGCATGCACTTTATGCATGCATGCATTGCAATTAATGCATTCATAAACATAATTTTTTGAGGAAAACAAGAGCATTAATTGGGTGCTTTTGCAAACTACAAAAATATTGCACCACTCATCATCTACCTTGGTTGGTGAGATTTTTGAATTGAGCCTTATAAACCGGAAAGGAGGGAGTAGTCAATAAACGAGAGAATTGCACAAGAAGCGGCCGACAGCTGGGACCAAGCAGCTCAAGCAGTATTTGTGTTTTTGAGGTGTGAGCACTGCAGAGTTTTTCGATGTTTAGCCCAGATATTAATTTTTCTCCTCTGAACAACAACGAAAACATCGCTGTAGGTATTAACTGGGCAGGCTGTGGCCCGTCTAGCCCAGGCCAGATATCCAGCCCAGATATTATTTTTTTCAAGCTGAAAATGGCTAGCCCAGCTATACTTTTTTTTAGGAATACCCAGGCAAGGTCAAGTTGTTATTCTCCGCCCCTCTGGCCTATAAATCGTTCCTAGGAGGGATGCATTAGGCTTAAAAAGAAAATGGGCTTTAAGAAATAATAAATGGGATGTAATTATAAAAACTGGGCAGTAACTATAAAAAATGCACCAAACACGTGATTACTTTATAAAATATAATTTTTGGATATTGAAAATTTTAATTTCATTAATTGTTGCGAGCGCAATGTTTCGTTGGATTTTTACGTAATATAAATTTATATTGAAATTGTATTTAATCTGACTAGAAATTTCGGGATAAAAATATTTCGGATCCCATCAAAATGTGGGAAATTTTATTGAATTCTGTTTTTAACGGTTGGTTGAAATGGGTTGTACTTTTAACAAACTATAAATGGGCTGTACTAAATTCCATTAGAATTCAAAAATGGGCTACACATTCTTACAAATCTCAAATGGGCTATAAGTTCTCTGCCACACACTTCTGGCCTTACTAAGTAGACGCGTCCCCTAAAAAAACAGAGTTGACGCGTATGCAAGGCATTGTCAACTTATAGTCAACAGACGGTTCTAGCAGCAGTGGCCGTTGGATGTCCATCCAACGGATGTCGTGCTTCTTCAATCTTGGATATTCTAGCTTCACCTGCCCAAAAAATGATTCCTCCCCCTGACATCTGGGGCGCACCGTTTCGGAAGCTGACCTGTGGGCCTACTAAGTTGACGTACCAAGGGCTTTGTCAACTTAGTCAATATAAACGATTCTAGCTGCAGTGACCGTACGATGTCCATCCAATGGCCGGCGTGCTTCTTCAACCTCTGGCTTCTTGCTCCAGCCGCCCAAAGCAGCGCGTGTCATGCCGCCTGCTCCTGCTTCCCCTGGCCGACTGTGCTGCCGCGGAGGCCTCACCGCCCCCTACTACTCCCACCGCTGGCCAAGCCATCCCTCCACTCACCCACACCCCCTGTTATTCTGTGGTGACGGTAGCACAGCCGAACCAATGAACCCTCGTACTCCTCTCTGCGTGTGCATCCACTGCCGCGTCTTCCCCGGCTCCGCGTCGTCCCCTTCCTAGGCCTCGCCGTCGTCCACCGCCCTGGTGCTCTCGGCACGGCGTGGTCAACATGGTCAAGGAACGACTTCCATCGGACGTGGACTGTATGTGGAGAGGCTGACAGCTGGGTCTACGGCAGCCGCAAGGAAGTGCCTCCTTATTACGCGCAAAATAATTATTCCTCCACCTAACAGCGGGGATCCACCGGACGGGCCATCGTATTTCGCGAAAAAAATGATTCGCCCCATGACTGTTGGGACCCACGAGCTACATCTTCGCATGCAAGGAAGTGCGTCTAAAAAAAACAATTCGCCCCCCTGACTGCTGGAACCCAACAGCTACATCT
>NC_041388.1:159863351-159864370 GCF_002162155.2 Triticum dicoccoides
CTAGCTACACCTTCGCACGCAAGGAAGTGCGTCCGGGCAAAAAAAATGATTGGCCCCCCTGACTACTGGGACCCAGCAGCTACACCTTCGCACGCAAGGAAGTGCGTCCAGGCAAAAAAACAAAATGATTCGCCCCTGACTACTGGGACCCACCAGCTACATCTTCGCAGGCAAGGAAGTGCCTGACAGTCGGGACCCACCTGGTCGAAGCGTACATATCGTTGTCATTCTGGTTGCGAACGTGTACGTACATACTGGTCGATGTAGAGGCGCGCACATAGCATGTACACGTATGTACAGCGGCCAGGTTGCAAGAAAGAAAATACGACCACGTATGTGTACATATGGGCAGGGTCTTGAATGCCTCCTCACGCATACATACGGCCAGGGCTCGTGTACATGGCTGGGTCGGAACGGAGAAACATCATCATCGTCGTGTTCATGGGGAGGCAATGGAATGCTCGTGTTCATGGGGAGGCAACGGAATGCGTTGTGTTCATGGGGAGGCAACGGAATGTGTCGTGTTCATCGGGAGGCAACGGAATGCGTCGTGTTCATTGGGAGGCAACGAAATGCGTGGGAGCCAACTGGCTAGGTCGGAAGGGAATGCATGGTCGTGTTCATCGGGAGGGCTTGGACGGAACAGGCGATGGAAACGAGGCCTGGCGTACCGCAGAACGGAGGAAACAGACCTCGTACGGTTGAAACGGGGGTCCTGTTGATCGGGAGGGGTGTGGTGTACCACAAAACGGAGGAAATGGACCTCCTACGGTCGAAACGGGGGTCCTGTTGATCTGGAGGGGTGTGGCGTACCGCAAAACGAACGAAACGGACCTCCTATGGTTGAAACGGGGGTCCTGTTCATCGGGAGGGGTGTGGCGTACTGCAAAACGAACTCCATAGGATACTGTTCATCTCCACCGTCGACATCCTCCAGCCTCCACAGGCTCCTGTTCATCCAGCCTCGACCGTGCGCTACTCCACCGACTACTGTTCAACCACCCCTCCACCGTCTATTG
>NC_041388.1:159864629-159877510 GCF_002162155.2 Triticum dicoccoides
ACTCACTTATTCATCCAATCGATCGGCTTCAGTTAGCAGCAGTAGCGAAGGAATCGCTCGATCGGGTTCAGTTAACAGCCATCGATCGATCGCTCGGGTTCTGTAACACGTAGCCTGCAGTGCAATCGCTCGGTTTCAGTTAGAGCCCAACGCCTCGCTCGGGTTCAGTTAGAGCCAATGCCTCGCACACACGCACGTACGTGTACGAGAGAAACGTGCATCGCTCGGCCCCCGACCTCCCATCGCAACCGGGAACTCCCCGAAATTTTCCTCGCCCTCGGTTCTACCATGGTTTTTTCCGTCATGGACGGCCCAAAGAATGTCATGCAACTGCGTCTCCGGACCGCCCAGGACGAAAAGCCCATTTTCTATCATGATTTTTTGTCATAGAAGTAGGAGCCCACCACATCTATGATGATACCGGGTTTTGTCACAATTATCGTCATAGAAGTGTCATATGTATGACTGGAAAAAAATTTGTTCGGCCCAAAATGTCACGGATGTGTCTTTTTTTGTAGTGACGTCAGTCACCTAGCGGTGCATCATGGGCATAATTCTTCTATGCAGCAATGAGGATAATCCTCAGATCACGGACCTAGTCCGCATCATTGCTACTATCATCTTTCAACTCATTTTTCTCTAGGAACATATCAAATATAAAACAGGGGAACTATACGCGAGCTATTGATCTACAACATAGCTATGCAAAAACTACTAGGGCTAAGTTCATGATAAATTAAAGTTCAATTAATCATAGTACTTAAGAACTCCCACTTAGATAGACATCCCTCTAATCCTCTAAGTGATCACGTGATCCATATCAACTAAACCTTGTCCGATCATCACGTCAGGTGGAGTAGTTTTCAATGGTGAACATCACTATGTTGATCATATCTACTATATGATTCATGCTCGACCTTTCGGTCTCTGTGTTTCGAGGCCATATCTGCATATGCTAGGCTCCTCAAGTTTATCCCAAGTATTGCGCGTGTGCAAAACTGGCTTGCACACGTTGTATGTGAACGTAGAGCTTATCACACCCGATCATCACGTGGTGTCTCAGCACGACGAACTGTCGCAACGGTCCATACTCAGGGAGAACACTTATACCATGAAATTTTAGTAAGGGATCATCTCATAATGCTACCGTCGCACTAAGCAAAATAAGGTGCATAAAAGATAAAAATCACATGCAATCAAAATATGTGACATAATATGGCCATTATCGTCTTGTGCCTTTGATCTCCATCTCCAAAGTACCGTGATGATCTCCATTTTCACCGGCATGACACCATGATCTCCATCAACTTGATCTCTATCAACGTGTTGTCACATGGTCGTCTCGCCAACTATTGCTTTTGCAACTATTGCTATCGCATAGCGATATAGTAAAGCAATTGTATGGCGCTTGCATCTTATGCAATAAAGAGACAACCATAAGGCTCCTGCCAGTTGCCGATAACTTTAACAAAACACGATCATCTCATACAACAATTTATATCTCATCATGTCTTGACTATATCACATCACAACATGCTCTACAAAAACAAGTTAGACGTCCTCTACTTTGTTGTTGCAAGTTTTACGTGGCTGCTACGGGCTTTTAGCAAGAACCATTCTTACCTACGCATCAAAAACCACAACGCGGTATAGTGACTGCTTTTTGATCTACAGAAAGAACCCTGTTCATTGAATCCGATTCAACTAAAGTTGGAGAAACTAACACCCACTAGCCACCTGTGTGTGAAGCACGTCGGTAGAACCAGTCTCGCGTAACCGTACGCGTAATGTCGGTCTGAGCCGCTTCATCCAACAATACCGCTGAATCAAGAATCAACTAGTGACGGCAAGCAATATGTATATACCCACGCCCAAAACTCCTTTCTATTCTACTCGTGCATATAACATCTACGCATAGACATGGCTCTGATGCCACTGTTGGGGAACACAGTAATTTAAAAAAAATCCTACGCACACTGAAGATCCATCTAGGAGATGCAAAGCAACAAGAGGGGAGAGAGTTGTCTACGTACCCTCATAGACCATAAGCGGAAGCGTTATGACAACGCGGTTGATGTATTCATATGTCTTCACGATCTGACTGATCCTAGCACCGATGGTACGACAGCTCCGCGATCTGCACACGTTCAGCTCGGTGACGTCCCACGAACTCTAGATCCAGCTGAGTGTCGGGGGAGAGCTTCGTCAGCACGACAACATGATGACGGCGATGATGAAGTTACCTATACAGGGCTTCGCCTAAGAACTACAACGATATGACCAAGGTGGAAATCTGTGGAGGGGGGCACCGCACACGGCTAAACAACTTGTGTGTCTATGGGGTGCCCCCTCCCCCATATATAAAGGAGTGGAGAAGGGGAGGGTCGGCCCTCTCATGGCGCGCCCAAGGGGGGAGTCCTACTCCCGGTGGGAGTAGGATTCCCCCTTCCCTAGTTGGAGTAGGAGAGGAAGGAAGGGGGAGAGAGAGAGGGAAGGAAAGGGCGGCCGGCACCCACCCAATTCGGATTGGGCTTGGGGGGCATGCCCTCCACCTTGGCCGCTTCCTCCTCCCTCCCACTAAGGCCCAATAAGGCCCATTGACTCCACGAGGGGTTCCGGTAACCCCCCGGTACTCCGGTAAATGCCCGAACTCATTCGGAACCATTCCGATGTCCAAACATAGTCTTCCAATATATCGATCTTTATGTGTCAACCATTTTGAGACTCCTCGTCATGCCCGTGATCACATACGGGACTCGAAACTACCTTTCGGTACATCAAAACATATAAGCTCATAATACCAATCATCATCAAACATTAAGCGTGCGAGACCCTATGGGTTCGAGAACTATATAGACATGATTGAGACTCATCTCCGGTCAATAACCAATAGCAGAACCTGGATGCTCATATTGGTTCCTACATATTCTACGAAGATCTTTATCGGTCAAACCGCATAACAACATATGTTGTTCCCTTTGTCGTCAGTATGTTACTTGCCCGAGATTCGATCGTCGGTATCTCAATACCTAGTTCAATCTATTTACCGACAAGTCTCTTTACTCGTTTTGTAATGCACCATCCTGCAACTAACTCATTATTCACATTGCTTGCAAGGCTTATAGTGATGTGCATTATCGAGAGGGCCCAAAGATACCCCTCTGATACACAGAGTGACAAATCCTAATCTTGATCTATGCCAACTTAACAAACACCATCGGGGACACCTGTAGAGTGTGACGTTTGATAGCACACTAAGTGTTCCTCCGGTATTCGAGAGTTGCATAATCTCATAGTCATAGGAACATGTATAAGTTATGGAGAAAGCAATAGCAATAAACTAAACGATCATAGTGCTAAGCTAACTGATGGGTAAAGTCAATCACATCATTATCTAATGATGTGATTCCGTTCATGAAATGACAACTCATGTCTATGGTTAGGAAACTTAACCACCTTTGATTAACGAGCTAGTCAAGTAGAGGCATACTAGTGACACTATATTTGTCTATGTATTCACACATGTATCAAGTTTCCGGTTAATACAATCATGATATAAGGAAATATAAATAACAACTTTATTATTGCCTCTAGGGCATATTTCCTTCAATTGATCCCCCTTCCTTCGATTAACACTGCACTCCTTTGGCACCGCGGCCCAGAATACTCAGAATCTTATAGTAGCCAGCATGATACCAATTTTGATTTGCTCAAGGTTGTAATGTGCCAAGTGCCCACAAGATCTGTGAATTATAAAGACTTCAGGCTAATTGCGTTCTTCAACCATGGTCTCGCCTATCTGATAGGTCACTGCGGTAAGTGGATAAATCTGCACGTCCATCGTAGGATCATACATCCTCCATGGTTCTCTGATGCCATTAAACACAAGGGATTCATTTACATTGTCGACTCCTTCTATGGCTGGATGTATTGCTGGCCTACTCCAGTCATCGCTACAAATGATTGTTACATCAGTATGTTACTTTCCTATGATATCATGATGGCTTGCTTATATTACTATCAACATTTACTGAAAGAATATTCATACTCATAAGATGTTGTTCTTAAGATTGACTACATTAAGAGCCCTCTTTTATTTGACTCCAACTTAATATGATGTTGTAGGCTGCCTGGTGTCCGTACCCTTCCTAATCCCAGAACCTTTCAAACAAAAGCGGCATGGCAGTTGCAGGTGGTTCCTGGCTCGATCAGACGACGACGAACGATTGATGATCGTTCGCACGTACCGGACATCTTGTTTTGCGGAATACAATCACAGTCACTGCAAGGTCTTTGAGCAGGATCCCAGCTTCTCTGGGCCTTCAGGAATTTTTGACAGGAGGCTGGTAAGGAGCCTTGGTACACGCTCTCTATTTCTCGGACTGAGTTATCCGATTAACCAGGAGATAACCGACGGCAAGGATCATGATGGCAGCGCAATTTCGTTCATCAGGAAAAACTATGTGTACAGAGCGTACCATGCATCTCTGCATGCACCATACCGTGATATGTGCCGCCACGCTCTACAGCCCAAAGTAGGAGAGAGGGTCGCAAGTATCAGACTTCGACCTGCTGGCTGGAGTTTCCCCTGTCAGGCACCCATCTGGTTCAAGCCGCTAGCCAATCTCCACAGCTTAATAAATAGTGACATCTAACCGAGCCAGTTAGTTAGATGCATACACTTGGTGTAGTAGGATCTTTATTTAGTTTCATGCATACACTTGTTCTTCTTTGGTAGCCCTTTTGTAATGATGGATGATGTTTGGTTTGGAAGAGAGAGCTGCGTCTTTACTCTTCTGGCCTGCTTACTGCTTCTGTTGCACCCCCAGCCCTGGTTGCTGTTGCTGCTGTTTTCAATGTACAATCAGTACTATATTTCGTCTATTGGTTGAATAAATATGTTGTTAGAATGGAAAACACAAGGTTTTGGAAGTCATTGCACGGTCCGATCCTTTAGTGCCCTGTACCGTACGTAGCGCATACTATTTTTCGTATGGAACACATTTTCCACTTGTTGATAACATGCAACCCACTGATGAAGGCCCAATAGAGGAGCCCATAATCAAGTGGAAGGGAGGCTCTCACATGAATTCGGCCCAGGTACATGCTCATGGTCCCCTAAACATAAATAAGTAAACGAATAAATAAATAAAGCTAAATGCTCAGGCACTAGTTCTTTAAATTCAGTATTTAACAGGATGATATTATTTCCTATGATAGTGTCGATACATTCAGTCGATATAATTCTTAGGAAAAGATAGCTACCAGTCTTCTTTCTCCCACCATTTTCTTCCTGCAACCAGCGGACCCATGCAAATCGTAGTCAACGTCGTAAATAGTTCCGATCCACTTCTATTTTTGAATAAGAATGTCCAACTCAGACCAGCACATTGGCGACAACACTTTATCCTCCGCCTTGGTGCGCTTGCCGCGGCGCCACCGTCCGGCCCTATCAACATAGTGAATCAGGAGAGGACTGTAGTTGTGACTATGACAGTACAGACCCACCAGTTCCACTCCCGAACACAAGCAAGCGCCTCTTTTACTACTCAGATGCACCCCTCCTTTTTACTCTAATCCACCCTGCCGATATCTGGGACCCACATCATTTTCAACATATAGTCAATTAACGACAGAATTGCACAACTTTTTTTTGAGGATTTGTTTGGAGGAGCAGAATATAAACTAGGTTGTGTGGTCTCTGTGGCCCGTCTAACAACATGACCAGCCCATCAGCTTTTTATTTGGGAAAATGGGAAGGCCACTATTTCTTTTTGAAGAATACCCAAGCTAGGCCTATTTGTTTTCTCTAACTTACTGGGCTACAAATATTTCAAGGTGAGGAGGGATGCATTCCGGCCTGGCCAAAGAGTATGGTCAGTATCGGTTAAAAGTAAATGGGAAAATTAGTTTATTTTGTTGTTTTTGTTCTTCACTGATATTTTATATTTCATTGGATTTTTGACATAGTACTAATTTATTTTTAAATTTGTTTTAGTATGGCTACTAAATTTTGGATTAAGAATTTTTTGTTCCGCAGCAAAAATTTGCGAATTTTCAAAATTTCGCACATTTTTAGTTCAATTTTTTAACCATGGTACTGACCAGAAAATGGGTGGCAATTCTAAAAATGGGAAATGGGCTGCAATAAATTCCATATGAATTAGAAAATGAGTAAAAATTACAAAAATAATAGAAAATGGGTTGTACACACCACAGATTTCGAGCCTGACTTGTTTAGACAAGGCTTTGTTAGTCAACACACGATTCTAGCAGCAGTGACTGTTGGATGTCCATCCAAAGGCCGATGTGCTTCTTAAACCTCTGATCTTCCTGCTCCAGCCGCCTAAACCAGTGCCGGCGGGAGTGCCTGCTCCCTCCTCTTGTGGCCCGCTATCATGCCGCGCAGGCTTCACCGGACCACCCTACTCCCTCTGCTGGCCTGGCCGCACGCAATCAAGTGCCTCCTCATTATGCGAAAAAATGATTCCTCCCACTCACATCTGGGGTGCACCGGTTCGGAGGCTGACCTGTGGGCCTACTAAGTTGACGCATACATAGAGCTTTGTCAACCTAGTCGACAAACGATTCTAGCAGTAGCGACTGTTGGATTTGAATCGAACGGTCCTGCTGCTTCTTCAATCGCTGCTCTTTTTGCATTAGCCGCCCAAACCAGCGCCGACGAGACCGCCTGCTCCTGCCTCCAGTGGCCAGCTATGCTGCCATTGAGGCCTCACCGCCCCCTAGTACTCCCACCGTTGGCCAGGCCCTGCGGCGATGGCAGGCTCACACCACAGCCGAACCAATGAACCCTCGTACTCCTCTCCGCGTGAGCTTCGACTGTCGCGCCTTCCCCGGCTCCGCGTTGTCCCCTTCCTAGGCCTCGCCGTCGTCCATCGCCCTAGTGCTCGCCCCGCGTCCTAGTCAATGTGGTCAAGGAACGACTTCCATCGGAAGAGTACTGTACATGGAGAGGCTAACAACTAAGTCCACGGCCGCAGAAAGGAAGAAGTGCCTCCTTATTACGTGGAAAATAATGATTCCTCCACCTCACAGTAGGGACCCACCGAGCGGGCCACCGTATTTTGCGATAAAGAACATTTCCCCTGGACTGCTGGGACCCACCAGCTACATCTTCGCACGCAAGGAAGTGCGTCCATATTACGGGCAAAAAGATGATTCACCCCCTGAGTGCTGGGACCCACCAGCTACATCTTCACACGCAAGGAAATGCCTGACAGTCGGGACCCACCTGGTTGAAGCATACATAACATGGTCATTCTGGTCGCGAATGTGTACGTACATACTGGTTGATGTAGAGGCACGCACGTGTCGTAGTAGAGGCACACATGTAGCATGTACACATACGTACAACCTGGGTGCAAGAAAGAAAATACGGCCACGTACATACATACGGGCGGGGTCTCGAACCCCTACTCGCGCATACGTATGGCCAGGGCTCATGTACATGGCTGGGTCAGAATAGAGAAACTGCATCGTCGTCGTGTTCATGGGGAGCCAACCAGCTGGGTCAGAATGGAATGCGTCATCATGTTCATCGGGAGCCAACCGGCTTGGACGGAACAGCCGATGGAAATGAGGCCTGGCGTACCGCAGAACGGAGGAAACGGCCTTGTGTTCGACCGGCCATGGTCGAAGCGGGATCATGTTCATCAGGAGGGGTCTGGCGTACCGCAAAACGGAGGAAACAGACTTCTCTTGGACCTCCTACGGTCGGAACAGGGTCTTGTTGATCGGAAGGGGTGTGGCGTGCAGCAAAACGGAGGAAATAGACTTGTGTTGGAGCGCTACAGTCGAAATGGGGGTCCTGTTCATCGGGAGGGGTGTGGCGTACCGCAAAACGGCACTCCACGGGATACTGTTCATCTCCACCGTCGACCTCCTCCCGCCTCCACGGGCTACTGTTCATCCACCGCCGACATCCTCCAGCCTCCACCTGATACTGTTTATCCACGAGTTCCTATTCATCCAGCCTCCACCGCGTGCTCCTCCACCGGCTACTGTTCAACTAGCCCTCCATGGGGTCCAGTTCATCCAGCCGTCCATGGGGTCCTGTTCATCCACCCCCAGCTGGCTCGAGCGGGGTCCTGTTCATCCAGCGGCAACAACCTCTACTACCACGGGGTCCTGTTCATCCAACCCCCACCAGGAACTATTCATCCAAACCACCCCAACAACGCTCATTGTTCATTTAGAGCCCAATGCCTCGCACACACGCGCGTACGTACGAGAGAAACGTGCATCGCTCGGCCCCTGACCACCCACAGTAACCGGGAACTCCCCCGATATTTTCCTCGCCCTCACTTCTACCACGGCTCTTTCCGTCATGGACGGCCCAAAGAATGTCATGCAGCTGCATCTCCGGCCCGCCCAGGATGAAAAGCCCAATTTGTGACATGATTTTTTGTCATAGAAGTAGGAGCCCAGCACATCTATGATGATACCAGGTTTTGTCACAATTATCGTCATAGAAGTGTCACAAGCATGACAGGAAAAAATTCGTTTGGCCCAAAATGTCATGGATGTGTCTTTTTTTGTAGTGTTGGTTGATGTAATGTCATGCCACCAAGATGATGTGGTAAAAAATTTGGCATGTGTGACGAAAGTTTGGACATACACCCCTCACAAACCAGAGCAACTCACTAGAAGGCTCGTGGTTCCGAGAGGGAACAATGCATGTTTGATGACGAATGGGAGATGGCTTCCTCTTATAGCATTCAAATTTTTTCTACGTGTAACATGCACTAATACAATCGTCATATGAAAATTTGGATAATTTCAGGGGTCATTTGACCTTTTGAAGACATTTAAGTGATTTTCTAGCCATTTAATGAATGTAATTCAAATTTGAACTACATCTACATGCAACGGCTAACCATAATGGTTTGAAAAATCATATTTGTGTACTTGTGTGCGAGTTAATTCAATGTGCAATAAATTAGAAGAAATTTTCAAACATATTTGTCTCACGACATGGACACATGCATATGTATGCATGGAGTGCCATGGCATTTCAATTCCAAAAAATAAAAATATCATAAACACATGAAACATTGGTTGATGTAATGTCATGCCATCGAGATGATGTGGTTAAAAAATTGGCATGTTTGACGAAAGTTCGGACACACACACACCCCTCACAAACCGGAGTAACTCACTAGAAGGCTCGTGGTTCCGAGAGGGAACAATGCATGTTTGATGACGAACAAGAGATAGCTTCCTCTTACGGCTTTCAAATTTTTTATACATGTTTAACATGCACTACTACAACTATAATGTGAAAGTTAGGAAAATTCTAGGGGTCATTTGACCTTTTAAAGACATTTAAGTGATTTTCTAGCCATTTAATGACCGTAATTCAAATTCGAACTACATCTACATGCAACGGCTAACCATAACGGTTTGAAAAATCATATTTGTGTACTTGTGTGCAAGTTAATTCCATGTGCAGTAAATTAGAAGGACTGTTTAAACATATTGGTCTCACGACATGGACACATGCATATGTATGCATGGAGTGCCATGGCATTTTAGTTCCAAAAAAAATAAAAATTGATCAGAAAAACATGAAACCTTGCTTGATGTGATGTCATGCCAGCAAGATGACGTGGTAAAAAAATTGGCATGTGTGACGAAAGTTTGGATACACACCCCTCACAAACCAGAGCAACTCAATAGAAGGCTCGTGGTTCAGAGAGGGAACCATGCATGTTTGATGATGAATAGGAGATAGCTTCCTCTTACGGCCTTCAACTTTTTTCTGCGTTTAACGTGCACTACTACAACTGTACTGTGAAAATTTGGAAAATTCTAGAAGTCATTTGACCTTTTAAAGACATTTAAGCAATTTTCTAGCCATTTAATGACCGTAATTCAAATTTGAACTACATCTACATGCAACGGCACCATAACGGTTTGAAAAATCATGTTTGTGTACTTGTGCGCTAGATAATTCCATGTGCAGTAAAATAGAAGGAATTTTCAAACATATTGGCTCACGGCATGGGCACATGGAGGGAGTGCCATGGCATTTTAATTCCAAAAATTTAAAAAATAATCAGAAACACATGAAACCTTGCTTGATGTATTGTCATTCCACCAGGATGATGTGGTAAAAAAATTGGCTGTTTGATGGAAGTTTGGACACACACCCCTCACAAACCGGAGCAACTCACTAGAAGGCTCGTGGTTCCGAGAGGGAACAATGCATGGTTGATGACGAATGGGAGATAGCTTCCTCTTATGGCCTTCAAATTTTTTTCTATGTTTAACATGCACTACTACAACTATAATGTGAAAATTTGGAAAATTTCAGGGGTCATTTGACCTTTTAATGACATTTAAGTGATTTTCTAGCCATTTAATGACCATAATTCAAATTTGAACTACATCTATATGCAAGGGCTAACCATAACGGTTTGAAAAATCATATTTGTGTACTTGTGTGCGAGTTAATTCCAGGTGCAGTAAATTAGAAGGAATTTTCAAACATATTGTTCTCACAACATGGACACATGCATATGTATGCATGGAGTACCATGGTATTTTTATTCCAAAAAATTAAAAAATGATCAGAAAAACATTAAACCTTGCTTGATGTAATGTCATTCCACCAAGATGATGTGGTAAAAAATTGGCATGCGTGACGAAAGTTTGGACACACACCCCTCACAAACCGAAGCAACTCACTAGAAGGCTCATGGTTCCAAGAGGGAGCAATGCATGTTTGATGACGAATAGGAGATAGCTTCCTCTTACGACCTTCAATTTTTTCTACGTTTAATGTGCACTACTACAATGGTACTGTGAAAATTTGGAAAATTCTAGCGGTTATTTGACCTTTTAAAGATATTTAAGTGATTTTCTAGCCATTTAATGACCGCAATTCAAATTTGAACTACATCTACATGCAACGGCTAACCATAACAGTTTGAGAAATCATATTTGTGTACTTGTGTGCGAGTTAATTCCATGTGTAGTAAAATAGAAGGAATTTTCAAACATATTGGTCTCATGGCATGAGCACATGCATGGAGTGCCATGGCATTTTAATTCCAAAAAATAATAAAAATGATCAGAAAAACATGAAACCTTGCTTGATGTAATGTCATGCCACCAAGATGATGTGGTAAAAAAATTGGCCTATTTGACGAAAGTTTGAACACACACCCCTCACAAACCGAAGCAACTCACTATAAGGTTCGTGGTTCTGAGAGGGAACAATGCATGTTTGATGATGAATGGGAGATAGCTTCCTCTTACGGCCTTCAATTTTTTTCTATGTTTAAAGTGCACTAATACAACTATCATGTGAAAATTTGGAAAATTTCAGGGGTCATTTGACGTTTTAAAGACATTTAAGTGATTTTCTTGCCATTTAATCACCATAATTCAAATTTGAACTACATCTAAATGCAACGGCTAACCATAATGGTTTGAAAAATCATATTCTTTTGTACTTATGTGCGAGTTAAAAAATCATCAGAAGATGTAAATATCTGGTGTTTAAAAAATGTCAAGATCTGGCAAGACAACCGGCCCCCACACAATTGGCACTCTATCTCGCGGCTCGAGATTTGGTAGGTGAGTGGTGGGGATCATTAATTAGACACGGTTCTGTATTGGAAACCGTCAGCTATTATGTTCACACACGGATTTCGCTGTGGGAATCATGTGTAATTCAAACTACAATACTCATAAATTCTGGCGACCGGCGTGTGTATTGTTCCCATCGATCTAGATTCCGGCCGCTAATAAATACTACCTTGCGCATGTCGTCCTGCCTGCGTTCTCATCTACATCCTCCCCTCGCTCGCCCTCTCTCTCTCTCTCTCTCAAATCTCTGCCATGGCACCGCCAGTCTGCCCACGCGCTGACGAGGAGTCACCGCCCCTCGAGGACGCTCACTCGAATAGAAGTGATGAGGATCCCTACGCGCCGCCGGATGAGGTTGCGTCAGACCCCCCAATTTCGGATTGGTTTTGGGGCCAGTACAATCTTTGTCTGTGGAAGTCGCTTCCGCCGGCTAAGATAGCCAGGCAAGTGGCGTTCAAGAAGGAGATGGTGGAGCAGGAAGCCAGGTACCAGGTGGCCTGTGAAGCCCATGATGTCGCCTGGGAAAAGGAGGCGGCGGAGCTTTGGGGGCGGGTGCGTCGTCATGCGGAGGAGGTGTACGAAGACGAGTACTTCGCGAGGAAGGTCATAGGCGTTGGGCTCCTCGTCGCTACATGGAGGTGAGCTGATAAGCTCCAGTGTGGCACCGACGAGGAGCTTTGGTGGGCGCCCAACAAAATGGCAAGATCGTTCGCGCGCATACGCCAGTAAGAGTCAGATCGGTACGTCAAGCGTTGTGAGGCAGAGGAGGCACTACGGGAATCAGGATCTTTGCCGTCAGCTAGCTGATGGCAAAGAAGGTCTTTGCCATAAGGTAAATTGAAACTGATGACAAAGACTAAGTTGACGGCAAAGATATTGTTTGCCGTCAGCTAGCTCTTTGCCGTCCCTAGCTGACGGCATAGATGCATTGCCGTCCGCTCACTGACAGAAAAGAGGAAGGGTGGCCCACTAGAGATAGCCACCTATCGGCCACTTTCTTTGCCGTCTGCTAGCAGACGGAAAAGAAAGTGCACAAACTAATGTCCGTTAGTTGGGCTCTTTGCCGTCTGCTAGGAGACGGCAAAGAACCGTGCCCTAACTAAAAATCAAACACGCCTGGGCCTGACCCCTCGATCTCTCTCTGTCCCCTCTCTCCGCCTCGTGCCCGAGCCGCCGCTGCCCCGCGCCACCCCAGTCGCCGGCTGCCCCGCGCCACCCCCGCCCCCATGCGGCCCCGCCCCCGTGCCGCCCCGACCCCATGCCAC
>NC_041388.1:159877610-159967210 GCF_002162155.2 Triticum dicoccoides
CCCCGATCAAGCCTCAAGGTACCCCTCTCCCCCACTGGTAATGTTCCTCAAGTGCTCTTGTTCTCCTTTACATTAGGTGTTCACATGGAGGCAGAGAAACAAAATTGTTTCTTAATCTGCTGAGACCTAACTTTCAAGCATCTCTAGTCCTTGTTAGAGACCCCTTATCTTAATTCAGACGCATGTAATCTTCTAGATAGAATTGTTTGGTAGGAGTAGATATTGTTTTGCATTGTGTTATGTTCCCTTCTAATGAAGGATCGAATAATTGACTCGATGTACCTGGTTATGCCATCCTAATCTTCAAGCTCAGTTTCTAAGACAAGTGCACATTTCTAGATGATCAATTTGATTTGAGTATGTATTACATGTCACAAAAATATGCCACTGAACTGAATGCGTAATCGAAAGAGGATCCACTGATATACTCTTTGGGAGATGTAGGTCATATTTCAGTTGTCCAATTGATGATCTAGAAAGTACTGTACATGCCTAATGAAAAATCGGAAAAGAGGGAGTACCTGCAGTTGTCTAAATGCGCAACAGGAGCAAGCGAGTGATGGCCGCTAAAGTTTCTTCAACGCAGAATTGTTGTAAATTTCTTACATTTCACTCACTAGTTCTGCACTAGTGTAAATAAACATATAACCTTGAGGTAGTGTTTGCCTCTCTAGGCGGCCCAGAACAGTTTTGGTATGATTTGTTTCAAGTTGTTGCCATCATATGTCCACAAGTACATTGCTTTTTGAATGTGAAATGATAACGTTGTGTAGTTGATTATCTTCTGCTCAAAACTTCTGCTGCTATAATGTTGTATGATAATTTTGTAAGGGTAGTAATTGGTCTCTTCTACTGCTTATCAGAGATGGGGGGAAGCCGCCACCGCAGGCTCTACTCTGCCACACCGGAGTATGAGTTGGATGCTTTCGAGTTTTTCAGTATCATACTTGGGACTTCCTCCAGGAGGCAGGTACATAAAAGGAGAGATCTCCCCTTCACGCATCTCATTATGATAACTTTGTTGTTTGCAACATCACTCCTTGTCCCAAACTACAGAGGCTGCCTAACACTTCTGTGAAGATTCTCGACGGCCATCGGCCAAAGAAAGTGAAGCCGCGACAGGCCAGCAGCGGGATTCACAGGCATTGGGATGTGGAGTTGGTGATCAAGTACGGCACATGTACCTGTGGCGTGGCTGGGAGCAGTTCTATCGTGCCTACAACCTACGGCATGGGTAATTCCGTCTCTTCAGGTACGACGGCGACGCCATGCTCACCGTGAAGGTGTTCAACAAGACTATGTGTCGCATACGCTACCAGGACGACGATGATGCCAGGACGTTATGCCTCTTGTTCCTCTACATTTGGCTTTTTCTCACATCGATTGTTAATGGTCATTGTTGCATTTCTCAGGCAATGGGAGAAGCAGCAGCGACTCTGGCTGCAGCAAAACTAGCAGCAAGGATGATCCGAATGGAGTGGGGAAGAAGAGGAGCAGAGTGGGGATGAGGAGGTGCAGGCTGACGATGGGCAATAGATGGTGGTGGCTGACGATGGGAAAGAGATGGTGGTGGATGAGCATGACCTAGTGATGGAGCTTCCTGAAGATGGCTCGCGATGGTGATGGTCCATGACAATGACCTCGCGATGGTGGTCACGCCGGTGATCCCACAGCCAGGCGACATGACCATGCCAATTGTGGTAGAAGACTACATCCCACTGCCTCCACCGCCTGGCCGCTGATACGTCGATTTTGGATCATGCTTTTATATCAATATTTATTGCATTATGGGCTGTTATTACACATTATGTCACAATACTTATGCCTATTCTCTCTTATTTTACAAGGTTTACATAAAGAGGGAGAATGCCGACAGCTGGAATTCTAGGCTGGAAAAGGGGAAAATATTAGAGACCTATTCTGCATAGCTCCACAAGTCCTGAAACTTCATGGAAGTCATTTTCAGAATATATAAAAAATACTGAGCGCAAGAAGTTCCAGAGGGGGCCACACCCTGGCCACGAGGGTGGGGGGCGCCGTACCCCATGGGCACACCCCCTTCCTCGTGGGCCCCCTAGTGGCCCTCTGATGCCCATCTTCTACTATATGGAGTTTTTCGTTGAGGTTCGGGACAAGACTCTGCCGCCACGGGGCGGAACCTTGGCGGAACTAATCTAGGGCTCTGGCGAAGCTGTTCTGCCTGGGAAACATCCCTCCGGGAGGGGGAAATCATCGCCATCGTCATCACCAACGATCCTCTCATTGGGAGGGGGTCAATCTCCATCAACATCTTCACCAGCACCATCTCCTCTCAAACCCTAGTTCATCTCTTGTATCCAATTCTTGTCTCCAAGTCTGGGATTGGGACCTGTGGGTTGCTAGTAGTGTTAATTACTCCTTGTAGTTGATGCTAGTTGGTTTATTTGGTGGAAGATCATATGTTCAGATCCTATATGCATATTAATACCCCTCTCATTATGAACATGAATATGCTTTGTGAGTAGTTATGTCTGTCCCTGAGGACATGGGAGAAGTCTTGCTATTAGTAGTCATGTGAATTTGGTATTCATTCGATATTTTGATGAGATGTATGTTGTCCCTCCGCTAGTGGTGTTATGTGAACGTCGACTACATGACACTTCACCATTATTTGGGCCTAGAGGAAGGCATTGGGAAGTAATAAGTAGATGATGGGTTGCTAGAGTGACAGAAGCTTAAACCCTAGTTTATGCGTTGCTTCGTAAGGGGCTGATGTGGATCCATATGTTTCATGCTATGGTTAGGTTTACCTTAATACTTTTGGTGTAGTTGCGGATGCTTGCAATAGATGTTAATCATAAGTGGGATGCTTGTCCAAGTAAGGACAGCACCCAAGCACCGGTCCACCCACATATCAGATTATCAAAGTACCGAACGCGAATCATATGATTGTGATGAAACCTAGCTTGACGATAATTCCCATGTGTCCTCGGGAGCGCTTTTCCCTATATAAGAATTTGTCCAGGCTTGTCCTTTGCTACAAAAAGGATCTATATTTACTTTTGTTACTTGTTGCTCGTTACAAATTATCTTATCACAAAACTATCCGTTACCTATAATTTAAGTGCTTGCAGAGAATACCTTGCTGAAAACCGCTTATCATTTCCTTCTGCTCCTCGTTGGGTTCGACACTCTTACTTATCGAAAGGACTACGATAGATCCCCTATACTTGTATGTCATCAAGACTCTTTTCTAGCACCGTTGCCGGGAGTGAAGCGCCTTTGGTAGGTGGAATTTGGTAAGGAAAAATTTATATAGTGTGCTGAAATTTGCTGTCACTTGTTACTATGGAAAGTAATCCACTGAGGGGCTTGTTCAGGGTATCTTCACCCCGACCAGTAGAGCAAAGAGTTGCTCCCCGACCTACTGAACCTATTGAACCTACTGAAGATGAAAATGTCTCCTTTGAAATTCCTTCGGGTATGATAGAAAAACTGCTAGCTAATCCTTTTGCAGGAGATGGAACATTACATCCTGATGAGCACCTAATATATGTGGATGAAGTTTGTGGATTATTTAAGCTTGCAGGTTTGCCCGATGATGTTATCAAGAAGAAGGTCTTCCCTTTATCTTTGGAGGGAGACGCATTGACATGGTATAGGCTATGTGATGATATGGGATCATGGAACTACAAACGATTGAAATTGGAATTTCATCAGAAGTTTTATCCTATGCATCTTGTTCATCGTGATCGTAATTATATATATAATTTTTGGCCTCGCGAAGGCGAAAGCATCTATTAAGCTTGGGGGAGGCTTAAGTCAATGTTATATTCATGCCCCAATCATGAGCTCTCAAGAGAAATGATTATTCAAAATTTTTATGCTCGGCTTTCTGATAACAACCGCACCATGCTCGATACTTCTTGTGCTGGCTCTTTTATGATGAAGACTATTGAATTCAAATGGAATTTATTGGAAAGAATTAAATGCAACTCTAAAGATTGGGATCTCAATGAAGGTAAGGAGTCAGGTATGACACCTAAGTTTGATTGTGTTAAATATTTTATGGATACTGATGTTTTCCGTAAATTTAGCACTAAATATGGACTTGACTCTGAGATAGTAGCTTCTTTTTGTGAATCTTTTGCTACTCATGTTGATATCCCTAATGAGAAGTGGTTTAAATATCATCCTCCCGTAGAAGTAAAAGTAGCTGCACCTATTAAAGTTGAAGAAAAGACTATCACTTATAATGATCCTATTGCTCCTACTGCTTATGTTGAGAAACCACCTTTTTCTGTTAGGAGAAAAGATCATGCTAAACCTTCAACTGTGGTTCTTAAAAGCAATATTAGAACCTATACACCTCCCGAGCAAGTAAAAGTTGAACCTAATATTGCTATTGTTAAGGATCTCTTGGCTGATAATATTGATGGGCATGTTATTTATTTCTGTGATGAAACTGCTAGAATAGCTAAACCTTGTGCTAAAGATAAACATAGACCTGTGGTACGCATGCCTATTATTTCTGTTAAAATAGGAGATCATTGTTATCATGGCTTATGTGATATGGGTGCTAGTGCTAGTGCAATACCTATTGACTTATACAAAGAAATTATGCATGATATTGCACCTGCCGAGCTAGAAGAAATTGATGTCACTATTAAACTTTCCAATAGAGATACTATTTCACCAATGGGAATTGTTAGAGATGTTGAAGTCTTGTGTGGGAAAAGTAAATATCCTGCTGATTTTCTTGTTCTTGGTTCCCCACAAGATAGCTTTTGTCCCATTATATTTGGTAGACCCTTCTTAAACACTGTTAATGCTAGGATAGATTGCAAAAGGGATGTTATTACTATTGGTTTAGGTGATATGTCTCATGAGTTCAACTTTTCTAAATTTCGTAGACAACACCATGAAGAAGAATTGCCTAGTAAAGATGAAATTATTGGTCTTGCTTCTATTGCCATACCTCCTAGTGATCCTTTAGAACAGTATTTGCTAGACCATGAAAATGATATGTATATGAATGAAAGAAGGGAAATAGATGAAGTGTTCTTTAAACAGGGACCTATTCTGAAACACAACTTGCCTGTTGAAATCTTAGGGGATCCTCCTCCACCCAAGGGTGATCCCGTGTTTGAGCTTAAACCATTGCCTGATACTCTTAAATATGCTTATCTTGATGAAAAGAAGATATATCCTGTTATTATTAGTGCTAACCTTTCAGAGAAGGAGGAAGAAAAATTATTGAAAACTCTGAAGAAGCACAGTGTTTCTATTGGATATACTCTTGATGATCTTAAGGGCATTAGTCCCACTCTATGTCAACACAAAATAAATTTGGAAAGAGATGCCAAACCAGTTATTGATCATCAACGACGGCTGAATCCTAAGATGAAAGAAGTGGTAAGAAAAGAATACTAAAGCTCCTTCAGGCAGGTATAATTTATCCCATTGCTGATAGTCAGTGGGTAAGTCCTGTCCATTGTGTTCCTAAGAAGGGAGGTATTACTGTTGTTCCTAATGATAAAGATAAATTGATTCCGCAAAGAATTATTACAGGTTATAGGATGGTAATTGATTTCTGCAAATTAAATAAGGCTACTAAAAAGGATCATTACCACTTACCTTTTATTGATCAAATTCTAGAAAGATTATCCAAACATACACATTTTTGCTTTCTAGATGGTTATTCTGGTTTCTCCCAAATACCTGTGTCAGCTGATGATCAATCTAAGACCACTTTTACTTGCCCTTTCGGTACTTTTGCATATAGATGTATGCCTTTTGGTTTATGTAATGCACCTGTTACCTTTCAAAGATGCATGATGGCTATATTTTCTGATTTTTGTGAAAAGATATGTGAGGTATTCATGGATGATTTCTCAGTTTATGGATCCTCTTTTGATGATAGCTTAAGCAACCTTGATCGAATTTTGCAGAGATGTCAAGAAAGTAACCTTGTCTTGAATTGGGATAAATGCCACTTTATGGTTAATGAAGGTATTGTCTTGGGGCACAAAATTTCTGAAAGAGGCATTGAAGTTGATAAAGCTAAAGTAGATGCTATTGAAAAGATGTCGTGTCCCAAGGACATCAAAGGTATAAGAAGTTTCCTTGGTCATGCCGGTTTTTATAGGAGGTTCATTAAGGACTTCTCAAAAATTTCTCGGCCTCTGACTAATTTATTGTGTAGAAGCATTTGATAATGATTGGGTAGAAGCATTTGAAATACTTAAGAAAGCATTGATCTCTGCACCTATTGTTCAGCCACCTGATTGGAATTTACCTTTTGAAATTTTGTGTGATGCTAGTGATTATGTTGTAGGTGCTGATCTAGGGCAAAGAGTTGATAAGAAATTAAATGTTATTCAATATGCTAGTAAAACTCTAGACAATGCCTAGAGAAATTATGCTACAACTAAAAAATAATTCTTAGCAGTTGTATTTGCTTGTGATAAGTTCAGACCTTATATTGTTGATTCTAAAGTAACTATTCACACGGATCATGCTGCTATTAAATATCTTATGGAAAAGAAAGATGCTAAACCTAGACTTATTAGATGGGTTCTCCTCCTACAAGAATTTGATCTGCATATTATTGATAGAAAGGGAGCTGAGAACCCCGTTGCAGATAACTTGTCTAGGTTGGAAAATGTTCTTGATGACCCTCTACCTATTGATGATAGCTTTCCTGATGAAAAATTAAATGTCATAAATGCTTCTCGAACTGGTCCATGGTATGCTGATTATGCTAATTACATTGTTGCTATGTTTAGACCACCTATTTTCACATACCAGTAAAAGAAAAAGTTTTCTATGATTTAATACATTACTTCTAGGATGATCCACATCTTCATAAAGGAGTAGATGGTGTTATTAGACAATGTGTACCTGAGCATGAACAGCAACAGATCCTACACAAGTGTCACTCCGAGGCTTATGGAGGACACCATGCTGGAGATTGAACTGCACATAAGGTATTGCAATCCGGTTTTTATTGGCCTACTCTCCTCAAGGATGCCCGTAAGTTTCTCTTATCTTGTGATGAATGTCAAAGAATTGGTAATATTAGTAGACGTCAAGAAATGCCTATGAATTATTCACTTGTTATTGAACCATTTGATGTTTGGGGCTTTGATTATATGGGGAATTTTCCTTCCTCTAATGGATATACACATATTTTAGTTGCTGTTGATTATGTTACTCAGTAGGTAGAAGTTATTCCAACTAGTAGTGCTGATAATAAGACCTCTATTAAGATGCTTAAAGGAGTTATTTTTCCGAGGTTTGGAGTCCCTAGATATTTAATGACTGATGGTGGTTCACATTTTATTCATGGTGCTTTCCGTAAAATGCTTGCTAAGTATGATGTTAATCATAGAATTGCATCTCCTTATCACCCATAGTCTAGTGGTTAAGTAGAATTGAGTAATAGAGAACTCAAATTAATTTTGCAAAAGACTGTTAATAGATCTAGAAAGAATTGGTCCAAGAAACTTGATGATGCATTATGGGCCTATAGAACTGCATATAAAAATTCTATGGGTATGTCTCCATATAAAATGGTTTATGGAAAAGCATGTCACTTACCTCTAGAACTAGAACATAAGGCTTATTGGGCTATTAAAGAGCTCAATTATGATTTCAAACTTGCCGGTGAGAAAAGGTTATTTGACATTAGCTCACTTGATTAATGGAGAACCCAAGCCTATGAGAATGCCAAATTGTTTAAAGAAAAGGTTAAAAGATGGCATGACAAAAGGATACAAAAGCGTGATTTTAGTGTAGGTGATTATGTATTGCTATACAACTCCCGTTTAAGATTTTTTGTAGGAAAGCTTGTCTCTAAATGGGAAGGTCCTTACGTTATCGAGGAGGTATATCGTTCCGGTGCCATAAAAATCAACAACTTTGAAGGCACAAATCCGAAGGTGGTGAACGGTCAAAGAATCAAACATTATATCTCAGGTAATCCTATAAATGTTGAAACCAATGTTATTGAAACCATAACCCCGGAGGAATACATAAGGGACACTTTCCGGAACGTTTCAGACTCCGAAAGGGAATAGGTATGTGGTACGGTAAGTAAACCGACTCCAAAACAGTTCTAATGGCAATTTCTCTCGGTTTTGGAATATTTAGAAAAATAGAAAAATAAGAAGCAGTCCGGGAAGGACACGAGGGCTCCACGAGGGTGGAGGGCGCGCCCTAGCCCCCTGGGCGTGCCCCCTGCCTCGTGGGCACCTCGTGTGCTCTCCGGAGTCCGTTTTCTTGCACGTTATGTATTTTGGTCGGTAAAAATTCATTATATAATCCCCCAAAGGTTTGGACTACCGTATCACACAATTATCCTCTGTTTGTGTTTCGAGCTGTTGCTGCTGCAGATTAGAGCAAGATGTCTTCGCAAGAGTCAGTTGGGGAGAGCCGGGTGTCTCATCCGGCACCGAGATCAATGACAAACAACAATGTTGACCACTTTGGGCCAGCAACAGAGGAAGAGATGGAGGTTGATTTGAAGAGGATAGATGCCATGGAGGAGGATCAAGAAGTCACTTCTCGCTTCCGAGCTGGATTCACAATGGGGGAACTGCAGAGCTCGGCTATCCCAAACTCGGTTATCCCTTCCAATATTAGATTTCTTTCTTATGAGAATATGAAAAAGAGTGTCACTTGTTCTCCCACAGCTATGCAACACCCTTGGGTGAAGGGAGCTTTGGCTGTTACAGGAAAACTTCGAAAGGAAATAATGGACCTCAAGCAGCACGTCAATAAGCTCGAGGAGGAGAATCATATCCTGAGGGGCATCATAGCCAAGAATATCACATCACCATCCCCGAAAAGGGAGATATAACCACATGGGTATGGGCACTCCCCTTGGCAACTGCTAAGCTTGGGGGAGTGCCCCGGTATTGTATCACCATCACTTCTACCTCTACCATTTTTCTTACTTCGATCCTTTTGGTAATATCTTGATTTAGTAGCATAAAGTTTTAGTATGATCTAGTTGCGAGTTTTGCTTTATAATCCTTCTATGTAATCGAGTTCGTGAGCTATATATAATAAAGATTAATGTTGAGTCAAGGTCTTGATTATTTTGCCATAATCTTGAGTGAATAAAAGAAAAGAGAAAAGAATAAAAAGAAATAAAAGAGATCATAAGGATCTTATGGAGAGTAATGAGCTCACATATAAAGAGTATTATGAATAAAAGTTGTTGAGAGTTGACAAACATAGTTTTGGTCATCATTGCAATTAATAGGAAGTAATAAAGAAAGAGAGGTCTTCACATATAAATATACTATCTTGAACATCATTTATGATTGTGAGCACTCATTAAAATATGACATGCTAAAGAGTTGTAGTTGGACAAGGAAGACAACGTAATGGGTTATGTTTTCTTACATCTGAGATAAGTTATATTGTCATGGATCATCCAACATGATTGAGCTTGCCTTTCCCCCTCATGCGAGCCAAATTCTTTGCACCAAGTAGAGATACTACTTGTGCTTCCAAACACCCTTAAACCAATTTTGCCATGAGAGTCCACCATACCTACCTATGGATTGAGTAAGATCCCTCAAGTAAGTTGTCATCGGTGCAAACAATAAAAATTGCCCTGTAAATATGTATGACTTATTAGTGTGGGAGAAAATAAGCTTTATACGATCGTGTGATACGGAAGAAATAAAAGCAACAGACTGCATAATAAAGGTCCATATCACAAGTGGCAATATAAAGTGACGTTCTTTCGCATTAAGATTTTGTGCATCCGACCATAAAAGCGCATGACAACCTCTGCTTCCCTCTGCGAAGGGCCTATGTTTTACTTTTATCTCCTACCTTGCGTAAGAGTCATGGTGATCTTCACCCTTCCTTTTTCATTTTATCTTTTGGCAAGCACAACAAGTTGGAAAGATCCTCGTATATATGGCTAATTGGATGTGAGTTTTCATGAACTATTATTGTTGACATTACCCTTGAGGTAAAATGTTGGGAGGCAAAATTATAAGCCCCTATCTTTCTCTATGTCCGATTAAAACTCCATACCCATAAGTATTGCGTGAGTGTTAGCAATTGTGAAAGACTATATGATAGTTGAGTATGTGGACTTCCTGAAAAGCTCTTATATTGACTCTTTCCTATGTTATGATAAATTGCAATTGCTCCAATGACTGAGATTATAGTTTGTTAATTTTCAATGAAGTTTATGATTCATACTTGAAATTGTGATTGAATTGTTACTCTAGCATAAGAGATCATATGACAAGAATTATATAAGTTGTTGTTCCAAGAATGATCAAGATGCCCTCATGTCCGTATTTTATTTTTATCGACACCTCTATGCCTAAACATGTGGAAATGTTTTTCGATCTCGACTTTCGCTTGAGGACAAGCGAGGTCTAAGCTTGGGGGAGTTGATACGTCCATTTTGCATCATGCTTTTATATCGATATTTATTGCATTATGGGCTATTACTACACATTATGTCATAATACTTATGCCTATTCTCTCTTATTTTACAAGGTTTACATAAAGAGGGAGAATGCCGACAGCTGGGATTCTGGACTGGAAAAGGAGCAAATATTAGAGATCTATTCTGCACAACTCCAAAACTCCTGAAACTTCACGGAAGTCATTTTCGGAATATATAAAAAATACAAAGCGCAAGAAGTTCCAGAGGGGGGCCACACCCTGGCCACAAGGGTGGGGGGCGAGCCCTACCCCCCTGGGAGCGCCCCCTTGCCTCGTGGGCCCCCTGGTGGCCCTCCGATGCCCGTCTTATGCTATATGGAGTCTTTCGTTGAGGAAAAAATCATAAGCAAGCTGTCGGGACAAGACTCCGCCGCCACGAGGCGCAACCTTGGCGGAACCAATCTAGGGCTCTGGCGGAGCTGTTCTGCCGAGGAAACATCCGGGAGGGGGAAATCATCGCCATCGTCATCACCATCGATCCTATCATCGGGAGGGGTCAATCTCCATCAACATCTTCACCAGCACCATCTCCTCTCAAACCCTAGTTCATCTCTTGTATCCAATTCTTGTCTCCAAGTCTGGGATTGGTACCTGTGGGTTGGTAGTAGTGTTAATTACTCCTTGTAGTTGATGATAGTTGGTTTATTTGGTGGAAGATCATATGTTCAGATCCTATATGCATATTAATACCCCTCTGATTATGAACATGAATATGCTTTGTGAGTAGTTATGTTTGTTCCTGAGGACATGGGAGAAGTCTTGCTATTAGTAGTCATGTGAATTTGGTATTCATTCGATATTTTGATGAGATGTATGTTGTCTCTCCGCTAGTGGTGTTATGTGAACATCGATTACATGACACTTCACCATTATTTGGGCCTAGAGGAAGGCATTGGGAAGTAATAAGTAGATGATGGGTTGCTAGAGTGACAGAAGCTTAAACCCTAGTTTATGCGTTGCTTCGTAAGGGGCTGATGTGGATCCATATGTTTCATGCTATGGTTAGGTTACCTTGCTGAAAACCACTTATAATTTCAGTTACCTGTAATTTCAGTGCTTGCAGAGAATACCTTGCTGAAAACCACTTATCATTTCCTTCTGCTCCTCGTTGGGATCGACACTCTTACTTATCGAATGGACTATGATAGATCCCCTATACTTGTGGGTCATCAGCCGCTCTTGGCGCATCAGGATGAGGAAGGAGAAGGAGAAGAACAAGGAGGATTGAACTATGTCAGGTATGTTAGATCTCCAAAATGTTCTATACTCAGCTTGGTTTCCTCCGAAATAACATAAGTTAGCTATAATATGCTAAGTTATTTCTAATATGCTTAGTTTCCTAGGTTTGCTCAATAATGACATAAAATTGGCTTACTTGTGTAAAAATGGCATAATTATGCTTAGTTAACTCAAAAATTTCATAATTAGTTAAGTTAGCTCCAAAATGACCCATTTGACCTAGGTTAGCTCCAATACGATCCATTTTACCTAGGTTAGCTCCAAAAGGACCAAGTTTACCTAGGTTAGCTCCAATATGATCCATTTTAGCTAGGTTAGCTCCAAAATTACTTATGTTAGCACAAAAATGACCTATACTTACCTTATTTTCTTCCAAATTGACATAATAAGCTTAGTTAGCTAAAAATGGCATAATTACCTATGTAAGCTCTGAAATGACACAACTAAGGAATAAGAAGAAGAACAAGGAAAAGGAGAAAAAGAAAGAATAGAAGAAGAAAAAGAAGAAGAATGAGAAGGAAAAGGAAAAGGGTAAAAACCCTCTTCTTCTTCTAGTCTTCATCTTCTTCTCCAAAATGACCTAAGTTAGCTCTAATATGCTTAGTTACCTAGGTTAGCTCAATAAAGACCTATACTTAGTTGCTTTATATAAAAAATGGCATAATATGCTTAGTTCACTCAAAGATGGCATAATTAGCTAGGTTAGCTCTCTTTTACCTATGTATACTTACTTCTTCTTCTAGTCTTCTTCTTCATTTTCTTCTTCTTCTTCTAAATTTCTTGTTTCCCATTTTGCAGATTTCATCTAATTCACGGAAGCTTGCATGGATGGAGTGCTTCTTTTCCCTTTCTGCTTTTCTTTTGTATCGATGAACATGCATGGATGGAACTTGTTATATGGATGGATGGATAACGGTGTTGGATGAACAATGTGTAACTTTTGTAATATGTATGGATGGAACTATGTGTTGGTTATGTATGTATATATGATGAAACTTGTGTGTTGGATATGTCTTCTGTGAAATCTGTGTGTTGAAATTTGTGTGTTGAAACTTGTGTGTTCAAATTGAATGAATTTAAGAAAAAACAGAAAAACAGGGGCTATACAGGATCTTGCCATCGCTGGCAGACGGCAAACAGATTTGCCATAAGCCAGCAGATGGCAAAGATTCCGTGTGGCAACTACCTATGCAACCTGGGGGCTGGCCTATTTGGTTACTTTGCCATCTGAGGGAGTCCTATATAAGGGGTGTCCGGACAGCCGGACTATATCCTTTCACCGGACTGTTGGACTATGAAGATACAAGATTGAAGACTTCGTCCCTTGTCCGGTTGGGACTCTACTTGGCGTGGAAGGCAAGCTAGGGAATACGGATATGTATATCTCCTCCTTTGTAACCGACCTTGTGTAACCCTAGCCCCCTCCGTGTAACATCCCAAATTTTCAATTTGGAATGTTATACATAGATCATCATGCATGTCATATTTTCTTGCATTTTGCCCGATCCTAGAAATTTCACGCAACTCAAGGACCCTCGAAGAGAGTTGGAGATTTCGTTATTTTCATATTTGAGTTTTCTCAAATTTTGAAAAGAGGATCATTTGATTTATTTATTTTATCTTCAATTATTTTTCCGGTGTCAAAATATATGAGAGAGGGAATAATATGACCTTCCCAAATTTAGGAAAAATGAAGATTTAATAAATAGATCAATTTTGGTTTTGCCGGAGTTTCATTTGCGTTTTATTTGGATAGGGAAAAATGCGTGTTTTCAAAAATTGCATTTTAGGCCCGGAGAAAAGTTCATTTTGTTCGACTCATTTTTAGGAGTCGGGGAAAATTTACTTTAGAATTTTTTGGAGCCCGTTTAGTTTTCTTTTCTTTGTTTTTCTGCGCGCGTAACCGATCAAAAAAAAAGAGCAGGCCAGCTGGGCCAGAGGCCCAGCCAGCCGCCGCCCCAGCCTCCCTGCGCGCCAGCGCGAGGCGCAGGCAGCCACCGCCGCCGCCCAGGCCGAGTCCGGCTTGCACTCTAGGCCGGCGCCCCTTGCCTCTTTTCTTTGTTTTGTTTTCCTATTCCTAGTCTATTTCTTGTCCCCTACCCCAAGTAACCTCCTCCCCTCCCCAATATAAATACCCCAACACCCCCCCTCTAAACCCATCAAATCAAAACCCCAAGCCCCTCTCCTCCCCACCCCACGCCCTAGCCCGCGCCGCCGCCGCCATAGCCGCGCCGCCCCGCGCCCAACGCCGCCGCCCTTGTGCATCGCCGCCGCTGCCCAACACCGCCGTTCGCCGGAGCCCCTCGCCGGAACCTCGCCGAGGTAGCCGCGCCGTGTCTCTCTTTTTCCCTCGGTTCGGTTTTTCTTATAAACCGTTCTGATTCTTTTCTTCTCTTTCGATTTGTTTTCTTTCTGGTTCTTTTCTAAACCGTTCCGGTTTTCTCTCGTTCTTTGTTTCGGTTTTCTTCCGAAACCCTAGATCGGTTTTCCGTTTCTTTTCCGACTAGATCGGTTTTCGTTCTTCTTTCGGACCGTTCGTCTCATCGAACGTGATCACCAATTCTTCTCGGTTAACGACGCCCGTTCGTTTGACCATTCATCTCTTTCTTTTCGTCGGATTTATTCCGCGATCGCGATCTCAGATCCGATCTTCGTTCTAGTCTTTCTTTTCGCTCGTTTATCGGAATTAGGTGATTCAAGCGCCTGGAGTTTCGTTTCGAAACCGCCGTTCCGTCTAATCAACTTGAACAAGTTTTTGCTACAGTAAAATTTGACCTAGTTTCAACTTGCTAGAACCGAGTTGTTTTCTTCCGCTATTTGGTTTTTCCGTCGTCTGTTCGGTTCTTTCTTTCTTTGCAACCGGAGTTCTTAAGTTGAACTTTCTGGTTCGTTCTTTTGTTCGAGTTTTACCTATGCATTAGATGAGTACTTATTGTGTGCTTGTTGTTTGTCTGCGTTAGATCACCCGGATTGCGCCGCTTGTTACTTCGAAACCCTAGGTCTCGCGGATCATCAGCAAGGCAAGTAACACTTTGATCATACCTTTTCTACAACCCATGTTTTATTGCATTAGATCAATCCTCACACATTGCATGATTAGGATCTAATTAAATTGTGGGATGGGAAGTAGATGAGGTAGTACCTATCACCTGTATTATTATGAAACCTTTGGGAGTTACTTCTACGTTTGCTTATTATGCCATGCTATGCTAGTAGACGTGGATTGGGTGAGTGATATCCATGACAGATGTGAGTTGATAATTTTAATGGTTTATCTAAGGTGGCAACTTAAACACACATCTGGGTGGATTGAGGCACCTGATGTCTATCAGGACTTGCCTGTTTTTTTTCGGACCGCCACCCAGGCTCAAAGGGATCATAAGATCTTTCAAACTAGAAACTTACGTGTGCAGCCACAAGCCATTATGGGCTCTGTCATAGTTGATTAAG
The DNA here is from genome assembly GCF_002162155.2 of Triticum dicoccoides. Taxonomy (NCBI): domain Eukaryota; kingdom Viridiplantae; phylum Streptophyta; class Magnoliopsida; order Poales; family Poaceae; genus Triticum; species Triticum dicoccoides. Next base: position 159,892,764 of record NC_041388.1, read on the forward strand.
TCGTGCGAACTCTTACGGGTAGACTAGCAGATGTAGGGGAAAGTAGGTGTACCGGTCTACCCACATGTAAGGTGCTAGCGCTTCTGAAAGACTGTGTCTCGGTCATCCGTCTTCTCAAACACCATGTAGTGCGAGAAACCAAATGGAGGCGATCGAGTCTTGTGGGGAAAAGGGCGCAAACCTCTGCAGAGTGTACAAACTAATCATGATTAGCCGTGTCCCCAGTTATGGACAACTTGAGTATCTAGTACTTGAATATCATGTGAATCTCAACATGTTACTTCTAATTAATGTTGATGGGTTTTAATTGTACTCTTAATTGGGATAGGAATGCTGTCAAGCATTCTCGATGTTTAACAACTACCATGATAGTTAAATAAATTTATTCCTTTGCAGTAGGGAAAAATTGGCTTTACGCAAAACTGTAACCATAGAGCTTTCCACCAGCCATATATGCATATAGTATAGCTTTTTCATTCCATTACTCTCTATGTGTTACATTGCCAGCATATTCCATGTGCTGACCCGTTTTCGGGCTGCAACTTCTCATGTTGCAGACTTTTCAGACGACGAGTAAAGTGCTTTTAGCTCGTGGCCCTATACTCAGTGATACCGTTGGAGTTGATGGACCCATTTATCTTCCGAGTCTTCCGCTGTTATCGTTATTAGATGGCCTTAAGCCATATTTATTGTAAAAGTTCTCTTTGAGACAACGATGTAATAAGTGTGTGATTGCCACTCTGCTATAAATCCTTCGATGTACTGTGTGGTGTCAGCATTACTGATCCAGGGATGACACCTGAGCACAGAGCGCTTGATCCATTCGGGTCGGGTCACGACAGAGAATGGTATCAGAGCACACGCTGACTGTAGGACACGACCACTAAGTTAAAGCCATAGACCATCATTCTCTTCTCATTTTCTAAATCCTCATCTTTTCTACCCTTTTAGGATGACGAACGCGAAGATTAAGTACGCCCAATCGGATGAATGCACACCATTTGGATTTCACCTGAAGGAAGTCACCAAGTACCTGGACATTGGATTACCAAGCTTCACGGGAACCTTCAACGCCACTCTGCCTGAAGAGGAGCGCTAGAAGATTCAAGCTCACGTTCCAGGAAGGACATTCGCACCAATCACGAAGCCCATAGATAGTGTTTTCAATGCACCAACCTAGAGTCTGGGAAGGAGCATGGCAGCTCATATTACCATAGGACGCATTGGAGAAGTTTACCAAGAAGACCTCAAGGACACTATCTACCAGATTTGCGGACGCCGAGATGAACAATGGGAGTTAGTCAGCACCAAGAAGGATAGATCCATTGCATCTTTAATCCAGGAGTTAAACCAGCACATTCGACGCCACGAGAACCAGATGTGCAATGATATGATAGAATTGAAGAAAGCGAAGGCAAGGATCATCGAGTTAGAAGGAGAACTGAAGGCTACACGCAAGGACTACATGGACGAGATCGTAGCTCTAGCAAGACACAATGGCAATCTTAAGCAGGAGATTGAAGAACTCAAGAGGAAGTTAGCATCCCAGGAGGAAGACGAGTACGTCGCATGTCCGGACAACTACATCATCATCGACGACACCGATTCGGATCCAAGTGAACCCGACTTTGAAGACGAAGCTGGAGCAGATATCATGGAGAGTTCCACCGGTTCAAATTTCTAGATGACCACCAGATAGTAGTAGTATTCCCCCATGTAAACATTATAGTTCGAGCACTTTTGTGATAGTTTTAGACCGATTGTAAGCCCTTGTTTGATTGAATGAAGTGATTTTGTGTGCATTTGCTCATGTGCATTGGGGTAGTGTTTTCCCTTTAGACCTCACTCTATTCTTAATTCTCGTCTCTTCTAAACCCTCAGATGCCACCAACCCAAGCCCTTAGGTCACCCATGTTAGTAACCTCGCCAGGAGCAGAGTATGTGGCAAGTTTATGGTGTGATCGGTTACCATTAAGGATTGGTAACTATGTTTTTCCCTCAGACCTAATAGTATTGGAATCTCAAGGATTGGATGTGATATTAGGTATGGATTGGCTGTCGATGTATGGAGGAAACATCGATTGTGCTAGTAAGACAATTTTGCTTACCACACCAGAAGGAAGAAGGATCAAGTATGTATCCCGGCATGTGCCACACAGGACACAAGTGAACTGCTTAACAGGAGTTATGCAAGAGGAAGTACTAGTGGTGAAGGATTTTCCTGATGTATTTCCTGAGGAATTACCAGGCATGCCGCCGGATAGAGACATTGAGTTTTTGATTGAGTTATTGCCAGGTACAGGCCCAATATCGAAGCGACCGTACCGGATGCCAGCAAAGGATTTGGTGGAAATTAAGAATCAGATTAAGGAGTTATTGGATAAAGGTTACATTCGCCCAAGTTCTTCGCCTTGGGGATCACCCGTACTTCTAGTGGAAAAGAAGGATGGATCATTAAGGATGGTTGTAGATTATCGGGGATTGAATGAAGTAACCATCAAGAATAAGTACCCACTGCCAATGATCAACGATCTGTTTGATCGATTGCAAGGAGCTAAAGTGTTTTCCAAGATCGATTTGCGATCAGGGTACCATCAATTGAAGATTCGAGAGCAGGACATACCTAAGACAACATTCACCACGAGATATGGACTGTATGAGTATACCGTTATGTCATTTGGATTGACTAACGCACCTGCCTATTTTATGAACCTGATGAACAAAGTGTTTATGGAGTTTTCGGATAAGTTCGTCGTAGTGTTCATTGATGACATCCTGGTTTATTCAAAGAATGAAGAGGAGCATAAGGAACATTTGCATTTGGTTTTGGAGAAACTAAGGGAACATCAGTTATACACCAAAGTCAGCAAATGTGAGTTTTGGTTGAAGGAAGTTGGATTCCTCGGACACGTTATATCCGGAGAAGGTATAGCAGTTGACCCCACTAAGGTTGAGACCGTAACAGAATGGGAAGCACCAACAACAGTTGGAGAGATCCGGAGTTTTCTTGGACTCGCAGGATACTACCGGAGATTCATTGAGAACTTTTCAAAGATTGCAAAGCCTATGACTGAATTGTTGAAGAAGGATACTAAGTTCAAATGGACTAAGGAGTGTGAGGCTAGTTTCCAGGAGTTGAAGGAACGCTTGGTTACCTCACCAGTATTGATTTTGCCAGATCAGACCAAGGATTATGAGGTGTATTGCGACGCTTCACGTCGAGGACTTGGAGCAGTGCTTATGCAGGAAGGAAGAGTGGTTTCGTATGCTTCACGGCAACTGAAGCCTCATGAGTTGAATTATGCCACGCATGATTTGGAGTTAGCAGCCATAGTGCATGCATTGAAAACATGGAGACATTTCCTCATTGGAAATCATTGTGAGGTGTACACGGATCACAAGAGTTTGAAGTACATTTTCACGCAAAAGGAGTTGAACCTCAGACAAAGGAGATGGTTGGAGCTCATCAAGGATTATGATATGAGATTGCATTACCATCCCGGAAAAGCTAATGTGGTAGCTGACGCATTGAGCCGTAAGAGCCATGTCAACACCCTAGTGATGGGAGAAATACCCAAGGAGTTAGCAGAAAACCTTTGTGAGCTATGTTTGGAAATAGTTCCGAGAGGCTATGTAGCCACATTGGAGATTCAGTCAACATTGATGGATAAGATCAGAGAAGCTCAGAAATCTGACAAGGAGATTGCTGCTATAAAAGAGAAATTGAGCGAAGGAAAAGCAAAGGGATTTCGTGAGGATGAGCACGATACCCTATGGTTTGAGGACTGTGTTTATGTGCCCAATGACCGGGAGGTCAGGAAGTTGATTTTGCAAGAGGCACATGATTCACCGTATTTGATTCACCCAGGGAATACCAAGATGTATTTGGATTTGAAGGAAACATTCTGGTGGACCGGAATGAAGAAGGATATTGCAGCATATGTAGCAGTTTGTGACGTATGTCAGAGAGTAAAGGCAGAGCATCAGAAGCCAGCAGGATTGTTACAACCATTGACGATACCCGAATGGAAGTGGGATAAGATAGGCATGGATTTTATCACAGGACTACCTAGGACGAAAGCAGGATATGACTCGATATGGGTAGTAGTTGATCGTTTGACGAAGGTAGAACATTTTATTCCAGTTAAGACCACTTACACCAGTGCTAAGTTGGCGACGATATACATGACTAGGATCATTTGTTTGCATGGAGTTCCGAGGAGTATCGTATCAGATAGAGGAACCCAGTTTACCTCAAAGTTTTCGAATCAGTTGCATGAAACTTTAGGAACCAGACTAGAGTTCAGCACAGCTTTTCACCCACAGACGGATGGACAGACTGAGAGAGTTAATCAGATTTTGGAGGATATGCTGAGAGCTTGTGCACTAGATTATAGATCTAGTTGGGACGATAACTTGCCGTATGCGGAGTTTTCTTATAACAACAGTTACCAAACCAGTTTGAAGATGGCACCTTTCGAAGCTTTATACGGAAGGAGGTGCAGGACACCGTTGTCATGGAACGAAGTTGGAGACCGTCAATTCTTTGGACCAGATTTGATTAAGGAGTCCGAACGGAAAGTTAAGTTGATTCTTGATAGGCTCAAGGTAGCCCAGACCAGGCAGAAGAGCTACGCAGATTCTAAACGCAATGAGACAGTTTACGAAACCGGAGACAGAGTTTACCTTCGAGTATCCCCACTTCGAGGAGTTAAGCGCTTTGGAGTTAAGGGAAAGTTAGCACCGCGTTTCGTTGGACCGTATGAGATCTTGCAACGAATGGGAGAAGTCTCTTATAAGTTGGAATTGCCAGAGGAGCTGTCAGGAGTTCATGATGTATTCCATGTTTCTCAGCTGAAGAAATGTCATGCCGAGATGGCGGAGGTACTGCTAAGAGATACAGTGCCACTTGAAGCGATTCAGTTGGAGGATGACTTGACATATGAGGAGAAGCCAATCAAGATTCTCGATTATGCCAGCAGAGTTACTCGCAGCAAGGTTATCAAGTTTTGTAAAGTTCAGTGGAACCACCACTCAGAGGATGAAGCCACCTGGGAAAGAGAAGAAGATTTGCTCAAGGACCACCCTCACCTATTTTCTAGCCAACCCGAATCTCGAGGGCGAGATTCATCTTAAGGGGGGTAGGTTTGTAACATCCCAAATTTTCAATTTGGAATGTTATACATAGATCATCATGCATGTCATATTTTCTTGCATTTTGCCCGATCCTAGAAATTTCACGCAACTCAAGGACCCTCGGAGAGAGTTGGAGATTTCGTTATTTTCATATTTGAGTTTTCTCAAATTTTGAAAAGAGGATCATTTGATTTATTTATTTTATGTTCAATTATTTTTCCGGTGTCAAAATATATGAGAGAGGGAATAATATGACTTTCCCAAATTTAGGAAAAATGAAGATTTAATAAATAGATCAATTTTGGTTTTGCCGGAGTTTTGTTTGCGTTTTATTTGGATAGGGAAAAATGTGTGTTTTCGAAAATTGCATTTTAGGCCCGGAGAAAAGTTCATTTTGTTCGACTCATTTTTAGGAGTCGGGGAAATTTTACTTTGAATTTTTTGGAGCCCGTTTAGTTTTCTTTTCTTTGTTTTTCTGCGCGCGTAACCGATCAAAAAAAAGAGCAGGCCAGCCGGGCCAGAGGCCCAGCCAGCCGCCGCCCCAGCCTCCCTGCGCGCCAGCGCCAGGCGCAGGCAGCCACCGCCGCCGCCCAGGCCGAGTCCGGCTTGGACTCTAGGCCGGCGCCCCTTGCCTCTTTTCTTTGTTTTGTTTTCCTATTCCTAGTCTATTTCTTGTCCCCTACCCCAAGTAACCTCCTCCCCTCCCCAATATAAATACCCCAACACCCCCCCTCTAAACCCATCAAATCAAAACCCCAAGCCCCTCTCCTCCCCACCCCGCGCCTTAGCCCGCGCCTCCGCCGCCATAGCCGCGCCGCCCTGCGCCCAACGCCGCCGCCCTTGTGCATCGCCGCCGCCGCCCAACGCAGCCGTTCGCTGGAGCCCCTCGCCGGAACCTCACCGAGGTAGCCGCGTCGCGTCTCTCTTTTTCCCTCAGTTCGGTTTTTCTTATAAACCGTTCCGATTCTTTTCTTCTCTTCCGATTCGTTTTCTTTCCGGTTCTTTTCTAAACCGTTCCGGTTTTCTCTCGTTCTTTGTTTTGGTTTTCTTCCGAAACCCTAGATCGGTTTTCCGTTTCTTTTCGGTTTCTTTTCCGAAAACCCTAGATCAGTTTTCGTTCTTCTTTCGGATCGTTCGTCTCATCGAACGTGATCACCGATTCTTCCCGGTTAACGACGCCCGTTCGTTTAACCGTTCGTCTCTTTCCTTTCGTCGGATTTATTCCGCGATCGCGATCTCAGATCCGATCTTCATTCTAGTCTTTCTTTTCGCTCGTTTATCGGAATCAGGTGATTCAAGCGCCTGGAGTTTCGTTTTGAAACCGCCGTTCCGTCTAATCAACTTGAACAAGTTTTTGCTACAGTAAAATCTGACCTAGTTTCAACTTGCTAGAACCGAGTTGTTTTCTTCCGCCGTTTGGTTTTTCCGTCGTCTGTTCGGTTCTTTCTTTCTTTGCAACCGGAGTTCTTAAGTTGAACTTTCTGGTTCGTTCTTTTGTTTGAGTTTTACCTATGCATTAGATGAGTACTTATTGTGTGCTTGTTGTTTGTCTGCGTTAGATCACCCGGATTGCGCCGCTTGTTACTTCGAAACCCTAGGTCTCATGGATCATCAGCAAGGCAAGTAACACATTGATCATACCTTTTCTACAATCCATGTTTTATTGCATTAGATCAATCCTCACACATTGCATGATTAGGATCTAATTAAATTGTGGGATGGGAAGTAGATGAGGTAGTACCTATCACCTGTATTATTATGAAACCTTTGGGAGTTACTTCTACGTTTGCTTATTATGCCATGCTATGCTAGTAGACGTGGATTGGGTGAGTGATATCCATGACAGATGTGAGTTGATAATTTTAATGGTTTATCTAAGGTGGCAACTTAAACACACATCTGGGTGGATTGAGGCACCTGATGTCTATCAGGACTTGTCTGTTTTTTTTCGGACCGCCACCCAGGCTCAAAGGGATCATAAGATCTTTCAAACTAGAAACTTACGTGTGCAGCCACAAGCCATTATGGGCTCTGGCATAGTTGATTAAGTCGTGCGAACTCTTACGGGTAGACTAGCAGATGTAGGGGAAAGTAGGTGTACCGGTCTACCCACATGTAAGGTGCTAGCGCTTCTGAAAGACTGTGTCTCGGTCATCCGTCTTCTCAAACACCATGTAGTGCGAGAAACCAAACGGAGGCGATCGAGTCTTGTGGGGAAAAGTGCGCAAACCTCTGCAGAGTGTACAAACTAATCATGATTAGCCGTGTCCCCGGTTATGGACAACTTGAGTATCTAGTACTTGAATATCATGTGAATCTCAACATGTTACTTCTAATTAATGTTGATGGGTTTTAATTGTACTCTTAATTGGGATCGGAATGCTGTCAACCATTCTTGATGTTTAACAACTACCATGATAGTTAAATAAATTTATTCCTTTGCAGTAGGGAAAAATTGGCTTTACGCAAAACTGTAACCATAGAGCTTTCCACCAGCCATATATGCATATAGTATAGCTGTTTCATTCCATTACTCTCTATGTGTTACATTGCCAGCATATTCCATGTGTTGACCCGTTTTCGGGCTGCAACTTCTCATGTTGCAGACTTTTCAGACAACGAGTAAAGTGCTTTTAGGTCGTGTCCCTATACTCAGTGATGCCGTTGGAGTTGATGGACCCATTTATCTTCCGAGTCTTCCGCTGTTATTGTTATTAGATGGCCTTAAGCCATATTTATTGTAAAAGTTCTCTTTGAGACAATGATGTAATAAGTGTGTGATTGCCACTCTGCTATAAATCCTTCGATGTACTGTGTGGTGTCAGCATTACTGATCCAGGGATGACACCTGAGCACAGAGCGCTTGATCCATTTGGGTCGGGTCGCGACACTCCGGTGTCTATATAAACCGGAGGGTTTTAGTCCGTAGGACAACATACAATCATACCATAGGCTAGCTTCTAGGGTTTAGCCTCTCCGATCTCGTGGTACATCAACTCTTGTACTACTTGTATTATCAAGAATAAATCAAGCAGGACATAGGGTTTTACCTCCATCAAGAGGGCCCGAACCTGGGTAAAACATCATGTCCCCTGCCTCCTGTTACCATCCGCCTTAGACGCACAGTTCGGGACCCCATACCCATGATCCACCGGTTTTGACACTGACATTGGTGCTTTCATTGAGAGTTCCTCTGTGTCGTCACCATTAGGCTTGATGGCTCCTTCAATCATCGATAGCGATGCAGTCTAGGGTGAGACTTTTCTCCCCGGACAGATCTTTGTATTCGGCGGCTTCACACTGCGGGCCAACTCGCTTGGCCATCTGGAGCAGATCGAAAGTTATGCCCCTGGCCACCAGGTTAGGTTTGGAAGCTTAAACTACACGGCCGATATCCGAGGAGACTTGATCTTCGACGAATTCGAGCCCCTGCCTAGTGCGCCACACGGTCTCGATGAGCATGATCTAGCTCTACCATCGGACAGTGTTTAGGGGATCGCACCGGCAACTGCTCCGACCCTCAATTCGGAGCCAATCGCGCCATCCATGGACAGGTGGATAGACCCCTCCACGGAGGCCGTACTCTCAGCGGCGATCGAGCCGAGGATCGACCTTACCCTTCACGGGAGCTGTGACGCCGAACTATCTGATTCTTCCCCGGCCACGGACTCCGAACCGCCTGCGCCCATGTCTATCAAATCCGATTGGGCGCCGATCCTGGAGTTTACCTCAGCGGATATCTTTCAGCACTCGCCCTTCGGCGACATACTGAACTCATTAAGGTCTCTCTCCTTGTCAGGAGAGTCATGGCCGAACTATGTCCGGCAGGATTGGGATGCGGATGATGAAGAAATTCATCGCCCACCCACCACCCACTTAGTAGCCACTGTCAACGACTTAACCGACATGCTCGACTTCGACTCCGAAGACATCGACGGTATGGACGATGATGCGGGAGACGAAGAGGAACCACTACCCACAGGGCACTGGACAGCCACCTCATCATATGATATATACATGATGGACACACCCAAAGGAGGCAATGGCGACGAGACAGTGAAGGATGACCCCTCCAAGAAGCAACCCAAGCGCCGGCGTCAGCGGTGCCGCTCTAAGTCTCGCCAAAGAAAAAGCGGTGACCCTGGCATAGGAGATAATAGCACTCCGGACAGTGCCGAAGACGACAACAATCCCCTCCAGCAAGATTTTGGGCAGGAGGATGGAGAAGCCAGCCCTCCAGAGAGAGCGGTAGATGGAGAGGCGGAGGATGATAATTACATGCCTCCCTCCGAAGACGAGGCAAGCCTCGACGATGACGAATTCGTCGTGCCTGAGGATCCCGTCGAACAAGAGCGCTTCAAGCGCCAGCTTATAGCCACGGCAAACAGCCTTAAGAAAAAGCAGCAACAGCTTCAAGTTGATCAAGATTTGCTAGCCGACAGATGGACTAAAGTCCTTGCGGGCGAGGAATATAAACTCGAACGTCCCTCCAACAATTACCCAAAGCGCAGATTGCTACCCCAACTGGAGGAGGAAGCACCAAAACCTACATCTCCAGTGTATGACGCGGCTGATCGGCCACCTCGTGGCCGTGAAAGAGAGGCATTCCAGCCAAAAGCTCAGCCTGCACCCTGACGCCATTCAGATAAAAATATCAAGGCATGGGGAAATATGCCAGACCTGCGAGATGTATTGGAGGATAAAGCAAAACATGCAAGATCAATCTACGGATTACGAGGGTGCGCCACTATGCGAGAGGATAACCGTCACTCTGGATACAGTAAAAGTAAATCCGGCTGGGCCGAACACAGCGGACAAGACTCATTTGAGCTACGTCGCGATATAGCCCAGTACAGAGGCGCTGCACACCCCCTGTGCTTCACAGACAAAGTAATGGATCACCAAATCCCCGACGGTTTGAAACCCGCAAATATCGAATCATATGACGGCACAACAGATCCTGCGGTATGGATCGAGGACTTCCTCTTGCACATCCACATGGCCCGCAGTGACGATCTACACACCATCAAATACCTCCCACTCAAGCTCAAAGGACCAGCTCAGCATTGGCTCAACAGCCTACCAGCAGAATCCATCGGCTGTTGGGAAGATCTGGAGGCCGCATTCCTCGACAACTTCCAGGGCACTTATGTGCAACCACCGGATGACGATGACTTGAGCCACATAATTCAACAGCCAGAGGAATTGGCCAGGCAATTATGGACACGGTTCCTAACAAAGAAAAACCAAATCGTCGACTGTCTGGATGCGGAGGCCCTAGTAGCTTTCAAACACAACATCCGCGACGAGTGGCTCGCCCAACACCATGGCCAGGAAAAGCCGAAATCTATGGCAGCCCTCACGACACTCATGACCCGCTTTTGTGCGGGGGGAGACAGCTGACTGGCTTGCAGCAATAACATATCAAAGAACCATGGTACTTCGGATACCAAGGATGGAAATGGCAGGTCACGTCGCAACAAACACAAGCGCCGCATTAACAGCGACAATACCGAGGATACGACAGTCAATGCTGGATTCAAAGGCTCTAAACCCGGTCAGTGGAAAAATCCATTCAAAAGAAGCACTCCGGGCCCGTCCAGTTTGGACTGTATACTCGATCGCTCGTGTCAAATACACCTCACCCCCGACAAGCCAGCCAACCACACCAACAGGGATTGTTGGGTGTTCAAGCAGGCCAGCAAGTTAAATGCCAAAAACAAAGATAAGGGGTCACATAGCGATGACGAGGAGGAGCCTCGGCAGCCAAACACCGGAGGACAGAAGAGGTTCCCCCCACAAGTGAGGACGGTGAACATGATATACGCAACCCACATCCCCAAGAGGGAGCAGAAGCGTGTGCTCAGGGACATATATGCGTTGGAGCCAGTCGCCCCAAAGTTCAACCCATGGTCCTCCTGTCTGATCACCTTCGATCGCAGGGACCACCCCACTAGTATCCATCATGGAGGATTTGCCGCACTGGTCCTAGACCCAATCATTGACGGATTTCACCTCACTCAAGTCCTTATGGATGGCGGCAGCAGCCTGAACCTGCTTTATCAGGACACAGTGTGCAAAATGGGCATAGACCCCTCAAGGATCAAACCCACAAAAACGACCTTCAAAGGCGTCATACCAGGTGTACAGGCCCATTGCAGAGGCTCAGTCACACTGGAAGTGGTCTTCGGATCCCCGGATAATTTCCGAAGCGAGCAATTAATCTTCGATATAGTCCCGTTCTGCAGTGGCTATCATGCACTGCTCGGCGAACCGCATTTGCGAGATTCAATGCGGTACCGCACTATGCATATCTCAAGCTCAAGATGCCAGGACCTCGGGGGGTCATCACAGTCAATGGAAATACAGAGCGCTCTCTCCTAACGGAGGAGCACACTGTGGCCCTCGCAGCAGAAGCGCAAAGCAGCCTCTTAAGGAAATCCACCAGTTCGGCGATTCATGACCCGTACACCTTCAAGCGCGCCCGAAGTAATCGGCAACAAGACCGCCAGGCACATTCCATGCTCGCATAGCAATGCGGCCCCCACCCCGGTCCTAGCCAAACGGCGAAATCCGTGCCACACGTACATAATTACGCATTAAAAATATCATGGGCACAGGTGGGGAGGGGGGCACGACTACGGCACGCCCCAAGACGCGGCTCAACCGCACTAAGGGCTTCTCGCTTTGTTATTTTTCTCTTTTAGGACTTTAATCTCTGGAAACCATGTCCGACAGCATGATTGCCGGACACATGATGCAGCAACCAAGGAGGCAGAAAGCTATGTCTCACCACGGAATTCCCAGGTGGATTACGATAACGAGTGAAATACTTGCTTTAATACCATTCCTCAGCTTGCCCTTGGAGGGGACATGTCAAGTAGTCCTACTTTTTGCTTATCGCGCTACTTGTATCATTCTGCTTTAACGCACCTTTTTGAATAAACAATGCATAGCACTAAGACTATTATTGCATTTTTCTTTTATATATACATATATATATATATATATATATATGTTCATTCATGACATCCAGCACCCGTACACTCTGGTATGGCCAATACGCTAGGGGCTTAAGCATACCCCCACAATACGGCGTGAGAAGTCCGAACACTTTTGATAGTGCGGCACCCCGAACTTATAGCATTATATGCATCAGCTCTGAATCATGTGTAGGGTCAATAGTTGGGTTTGCCCGGCTCCCATGTTTTGGTACCTTACGTTCCGCTATATCGGCTAAGGTAGCACTGGGAGAACTACTGCGATTGTGCCCCAGTTCTGCTGGGCTAAGCACCTCAGTAGAGAAAGCTAAAACTGACTGTCATGATAAGGCGAGAGATTGGTCGCTGTTCGAGAGGTTTCAAGTCCCTAAAGACTTATGCCGCTTAGAGTGAGGAGTCGGCTTTGTCCGGCTTAAGGCGTGTATAGCGCCCCAAATTCGGCCTTCCGAATACTAGGGGCTTCGCTAAAATTTAAAATTATAGAATTCTATGGCTAAGTGAGAGTGATAAAGCATTATAGTCCGATTGCCTTATTCGTTGTGGTGAGCACCTCCCTCAAAGGACCCAAAAATGGGAACAAGAGTGCTCAGGTTTATCCCGAACACCCTAGCACTCGTGGCATAGGGGCAGAAGCCGACGACTAGCCATCTCTCAGATTTGATAAACAGCCGAATAGAAGGTAATATTTTAAATTCAAACAAGCGTTGCATAGCGCATATGAACAAGTTTTCATAATACAGGATCACACGAGCAAGTTCATTCAAATATTATATCTTTCACACACTCGTCCGCTACAAGATGGGCACCCTTCAGGACACCCTCATAATACATCTCGGGGTGGCGATGCTCCTTGCCCTGTGGCGGCCCCTCCTTCACCAGCTTCACGGTGTCCATCTTGGCCCAGTGCACCTTCGCATAGGCGAAAGCCCGGCGTGCACCTTCGATGCAGACGGACTGCTTGATGACTTCCAGCCATGGGTAGGCATCCACAAGCCGCCTCACCAGGCCGAAGTAGCTGTTGGGAAGGGTGTCACCAGGCCACATCCGGACTATAAAACCCTTTATGGCCTGTTCGGTCGCCTTGTGTAGCTCGACCAGTTGCTTCATCTGGTCGCTCATAGGCACCGGGTGTTTGGTCCCAGTATACTGGGACCAGAACAACTTCTCCGTCGAGCTTCCCTCCTCGGCCCAGTAAAATTTTGCGGCATCTGACACGCTGCGGGGCAAATCTGCGAATGCTCCTGGAGAGCTCCGGACTCGTGTAAGTAACAAGTAATTTACTTTCACATGCTTGCTCTACATATTGAAAGCCTTGCCCGCCGCTATCTTCCTCATCGCCTCAATCTCCTGGAGGGCCTTTTGGGCTTTAGCCTTGGCCTTCTTTGCGCTCTCAAGGGCCGCGGAAAGCTCTAACTCTCGCGTCTTCAAGTCAAGCTCCAATGACTCGTGCTTCGTCACAAGAACTTGGAGCTCTTGCTGCACCTCGCCCACCCGTGCCTCTTGCTTTTCCCGCTCGGTGCGCTGTTGGGCCACTTTGTTTTCGGCCTCGGACAGCGCTTGCTTCAGGGTTGCCACTTCGGTCGTGGCCCCTGGCAAATTCATGATGATCCTATCATTTTGCAATCGCATATTTTATATATACATAAATCTATAGACTAGGTATTACTTACCTTTGTCCTTCTCGAGTTGCCTCTTAGCAAGGCCGAGCTCTTTCTCGGACCCCTCGAGGTCCTGCTTCAGTGTGGCGACCTCCGCAGTCAGTGCGGCAAAGGTCAGCATCGAAGCCTGCTTAGGCATATAGACATACTTATATTAGACTCCTGTAGATATTATTTGATCCTCTATTCGGCTTTTCTTTGTGAACACCAAACAGAGCATCAGGGGCTACTGTCTATGCGGTAACATTTTTCCTATATTTTAAATACTTACCTCAAAGCCTGTTAGAAGGCTGGCACAGGCTTCAATCAGTCCGCTCTTGGCGGACTGAACCTTCTTGATCACCGCACTCATAATAGTGCGATGCTCTTCGTCGATAGAAGCGCCGTGAAGCGCTCCCAGCAGGTTGTCCGGTGCCTCTGGATGGACAGACAGAGGTCACCGGCACGGGCGTCTTGCCCCTTTGGGAAGGGAGCCGCCTGCCCGAGTCCGGAACCACTGGAGGTTCCAGCGCGGTGTTCGGCTGAGAGGCGAACTTGGAGCCCCCGGGAGCCTTGCTCCCTTTGCTCCTGGAGTCCGGAAGGTCGCCTTGAGGCACCTCTGGGACTGTCTCCCCCCGGATCGGTGCCCCTTGAGACAATACCTCGGCATTGTCCGTAGGGCGGGGGGAGGAGGCGGTCGAAAGTGGATCGCTATCCATATCCGACGAGTCCAGGGAACCGTCCGATGAAGATATGTCGATACGGGCTTGGGGTGGTCTGCATAATCATATTCGGCGTTAGGAAAAGCAGTGCGACAATGGAATGCTATGAGTTACTCTGGTATCCGAATACTTACGACCTTGCCAGGGGCTTGGCCCTGAGCAGCCACTCGTCTTCGCCTTCGGCGGCGGTGGTGGAGTAGTCCAGAAGAAGAGTCCATCCCTTCTTGGACCCTTCGGCCCCCCCAGTTGGGGCGGCCTTCCTTTTCTTGTCTCCCCCGGCTGGAGGGGGAGTATCTTCATCTTCCTCCTTGTCTTCATGGGAGGAGTGCGTCGCGGAGTTATCGAACGATGAGTCCGATACCACCTGGCGCCGGGAACTCTTTCGGGTTCCCTTGGCCTTCTTCTTGGTCTTCTCCGGCACCTAATAAGGAGTCGGAGTCAGCATCTCCGTCAGGAGAGCGTCTGTGGTGTCTTCGGGCAGGGGGGCCGGACAGTTAATCTGCTCTGATGCCTCCACCCAGTCCTGTCTAGGGCATGGGAGCTCAGACCCCGCACATGGTTAAGCTATGGGAAATAAATATCTTACCAGATGTACATAACTTACCGGATTCGCAAGGCGCTTCGCGCTTAGCCCGCGGTCCTCGGTGAGAGAGGGAGGGACCTCGGCGCCCTTGAACAGCACCCTCCAGACGTCTTTATGTGCCGTGTCGAAGAGCTCGCTTAGAGTCAGGTGCTGGGATGGGTCGAACTCCCATAAGTTAAAATCCCGTTGTTAACATGGGAGGATCCGGTGGAAGAGCATGACCTGGACTATGTTGACAAGCTTGAGTTTCTTGCTTGTCATGTTCCGGATACATTTCTGGAGTCCGTCCAGCTCCATCGATGAACCCCAGGACAGGCCCTTCTCCTTCCAGGAAGTGAGCCGCGTGGGGAATCCGGATCGAAACTCAGGGGCCACCACCCAGTTGGTGTCGCACAGCTCGGTGATGTAGAACCACCCCGATTGCCACCTCTTTATGATCTCCATGAAGGAGCCCTCGAGCCATGTAACATTGGGCATCTTGCCCACCATGGCTCCGCCACATTCCGCTTGTTGGCCGCCCACCACCTTCGGCTTGATATTGAAGGTCTTCAGCCACAGGCCAAAGTGGGGCCGGATGCGGAGGAAAGCCTCGCACACGACGATGAACTCCGAGATGTTGAGGATGAAGTTCGGGGCCAAATCATGAAAGTCCAGCCCATAATAGAACATGAGGCCGCGGAAAAATGGATGGAGGGGAAACCCCAGTCCACGGACAAAGTGAGGGAGGAAGACCACCCTCTCGTGAGGTTCTGGGGTAGGGATGACCTGCCCCGCGGCCGGTAGCCGGTGCCCGATATCCGCGGCTAATTATCCGGCTCTGCGTAACTTTTTGATGTGCCCGCCCCTCTGTGACGGAGGAGGCCATCCACTTGCCTCCCGCTCCGGACATGTTTTGGAGAGAGTTGAGGAGGAAGATGCAGACTTGGGCGCTGGAGCTCGAGTGCGCGAGAATTGATGAGCAAGGAGGAAGAAGGCGTGGGTAGAAAAAGGTGAGATCTTATCCCTTTATAAGGGCGGACTAAATTATGCGCCCCCACTAGCCTGGTAAAACTCGCTTATCCACCAAGCGCCGTAATTGATGGCGCGGTTGGGTTACCCACGTCCGTATTGATGAGAATCACGTAATAAGGGGAAACACGATCTCTGCTTTGACAAGACGTGTCAAGAAACCGCCCCGTGTTATGTGCGGGGCTGGTTAAAGGAAAACGGTTCAAATAATTACCGGGCCATGGCGTGATGTCATGCTGCCAAAACATGTCAGCGGATTAGATTTGTGGTAATATTATTCTCTCTACGGTGGTATGTGGAACTTATTTTGCAGGTCGGACACTATCCTTGTATTCAAACTCTTCCATGGTGTATTCGGAGGAGGAACCCGCCTTGCAATGCTGAAAACAACACTGCGCGCCGGACTTATCGTCATTGAAGCCTGGTTCAGGGGCTACTGAGGGAGTCCTGGATAAGGGGGTCTCCGGACAGCCGGACTATATCCTTTGGCCGGACTGTTGGGCTATGAAGATACAAGATTGAAGACTTCGTCCCGTTTCCGGATGGGACTCTACTTGGCGTGGAAGGCAAGCTAGGCAATACGGATATGTATATCAATTTGTAACCGACCTTGTGTAACCCTAGCCCCCTCCGGTGTCTATATAAACTGGAGGGTTTTAGTCCGTAGGACAACATACAATCATACCATAGGCTAGTTTCTAGGGTTTAGCCTCTCCGATCTTGTGGTAGATCAACTCTTGTACTACTCATATTATCAAGAATAAATCAAGCAGGACGTAGGGTTTACCTCCATCAAGAGGGCCCGAACCTGGGTAAAACATCGTGTCCCACGCCTCCTGTTACCATCCGCCTTAGACGCACAGTTCGGGACCCCGTACCCGAGATTCGCCGGTTTTGACACCAACACCGTCTGTTGGCTAACGGCAAAGGTGCAATGGTCTTTGACGTCTGCTAGCGGACGGCAAAGCACACCGTTAGCCCCCTAATGGCCGTAAGCTGCCACGTGTACCGTCCAGGACCTTCGCCGTCAGCCGGCTGACGACAAAGACCATTTCATCTTTGCCATCCGCAAGTGGATGGCAAAGAAGCCTTCGCCATAGCCTATTTGGCCAGACTTGTTGGCATCTGCTGACGGACGGCAAATGCCTTTGACGTCCGCCATAGCGGACGACAAAGTGCCTAATTCCTGTAGTGAGGCGGAGTACTGCCTCCGCACTAGGAAGATGCCGCGCACCAGGGAGTTGCTGCCGAGGGGCTGCCAGAATACTGGCCCCGAGAGGGATTATTAGTTTTAGTATTGTTCATTTTCAATTTTATGCATTGTACCTAGTAGTTAAGTATCATCACGTATATGTGATGATATTATATATACATATATATATATATTCTATGATGAACTAATGAACAATTAATATATATATATATATATATTATGAACTCCATTTTCTATCTGTTTTTGTATACTAATTTGAATCTAGATATTATCATCCACATATACAGAATCGAAAGCGTAAATACACTCATTGAAACAGAACATATAAGAATGGAAAATAGAGTACACACATTGAAATAGAGGAATAAATAGAGCAATAACTATGGTTGTTGTGAATACATAGCTATCCACATCGAAACGACTCAACAAAATAAAATATGTCCATGAGACCATGACCAGCAGCCCTTCCCTATGGTAGCTCTTAGCTCTGCCTGAACTCGTGCAGGCATTCGTCCAAGAGGTCGACACGCTCATGGTACATCTGGAGTGCGATCTCAAGCTCCAAGTTGGCTATTTCATCGGAGATCACCAACTCAAGGATGCGACGGCCATGCTCCTCTACTGCGTCCAGGTGGACACCTGGGCCAAGGAGGCGGTCGAGCCTACGAACCAGCCCGTTGGCATCCAGCGGTCCGCCGACAAGGCGAACGACGCGACCCAGGTGAACGGTGCGGCGGGCGTCCGGTGCATGTACGGCGCGGGCGACCTCTAGTGCAAGTACGGCACTGAGGGCCTCTGCACACTCCTGGTGGGGAATGGGGGTACTGACGGGACGTGTACCCAGCTAGGACACCGTGTCGACAGTAGGCAAGCAACAATGGATCCACTCTTTCTATGCGGCGTGATACGTCCATTTTGCATCATGCTTTTATATCGATATTTATTGCATTATGGGCGGTTATTACACATTATGTCACAATACTTATGCCTATTCTCTCTTATTTTACAAGGTTTACATGAAGAGGGAGAATGCCGGCACCTGGGATTCTGGGCTGGAAAAGGAGCAAATATTAGAGACCTATTCTGCACAGCTCCAAAAGTCCTGAAACTTCACAGAAGACATTTTCAGAATATATAAAAAATACTCGGCGGAAGAGATTCACCAGGGGGGCACACCCTACCCACGAGGGTGGGGGCGCGCCCTACCCCCTGGGCGCGCCCCCGTACCTCATGGGCCCCCTGGCGACCCTCCGGTGGCCATCTTCTGCTATATGAAGTCTTTCGATGGGAAAAAATAAGAAGCCATCTTCTCGGACGAAACTCCGCCACCATGAGGCGGAACCTTGGCGGAACCAATCTAGGGCTCTGACAGAGCTGTTCTGCCGGGGAAACTTCCCTCCGGGAGGGGGAAATCATCGCCATCGTCATCACCAACACTCCTCTCATCGGGATAGGGCAATCTCCATCAACATCTTCATCACCACCATCTCCTCTCAAACCCTAGTTCATCTCTTGTATCCAATTCTTGTCTCCAAGTCTGGGATTGGTGCTAGTAGGTTGCTACTAGTGTTAATTACTCATTGTAGTTGATGCTAGTTGGTTTAATTGGTGGAAGATCATATGTTCATATCCTATATGCATATTAATACCCCTCTGATTATGAACATGTTTATGCTTTGTGAGTAGTTACGTTTATTCCAGAGGACATGGGAGAAGTCTTGCTATTAGTAGTCATGTGAATTTGGTATTCATTCGATATTTTGATGAGATGTATGTTGTCTCTCGTCTAGTGGTGTTATGTGAACGTCGACTACATGACACTTCACCATTATTTGGGCCTAGAGGAAGGCATTGGGAAGTAATAAGTAGATGATGGGTTGCTAGAGTGACAGAAGCTTAAACCCTAGTTTATGTGTTGCTTCATAAGGGGCTGATTTGGATCCATATGTTTCATGCTATGGTTAGGTTTACCTTAATACTTTTGTTTTAGTTGCGGATGCTTGCAATAGAGGTTAATCATAAGTTGGATACTTGTCCAAGTAAGGGCAGTACCCAAGCACCGGTCCACCCACATACCAAGTTATCAAAGTACCGAATGCGAATCTTATGAACGTGATGAAAACTAGCTTGATGATATTCCCATGTGTCCTCGGGAGCGCTTTTTTCTATATAGGAGTTTGTCCAGGCTTGTCCTTTGCTACAAAAAGGATTGGGCCACCTTCCTGCACTTTATTTACTTTTGTTACTTGCTGCTCGTTACAAATTATCCTGACACAAAACTATCTGTTACCACTTGTTTCAGTACTTGCAGAGAATACGTTGCTGGAAACCGCTTATCATTTCCTTCTGCTCCTCGTTGGGTTCGACACTCTTACTTATCGAAAGGACTAAGATAGATCCCCTATACTTGTGGGTCATCTAGACTCTTTTCTGGCGCCGTTGCCGGGGAGTGAAGCGCCTTTGGTAGGTGGAATTTGGTAAGGAAAAATTTATATAGTGTGCTGAAATTTACTGTCACTTGTTACTATGGAAAGTAATCCTCTGAGGGGCTTGTTCGGGGTATCTTCATCCCGACCAGTAGAGCAAAGAGCTTCTCCTCAACCTACTGAACCTACTGAAAATGAAAATGTTTGCTTTGAAATTCCTTCGGGTATGACAGAAAAACTGCTAGCTAATCCCTTTTAGGAGATGGAACAAAATATCTTGATGAGCATCTAATATATGTGGATGAAGTTTGTGGATTATTTAAGCTTGCAGGTGTACCCGGAGATGTTGTTAAAAATAAGGTCTTCCCTTTATCTTTGAAGGGAGATGCATCGACATGGTACAGGCTATGTGATGATATGGGGTCTTGGAATTACAAACGATTGAAATTGGAATTTCATCAGAAGTTTTATCCTATGCATCTTGTTCATCGTGATCGCAATTGTATATATAATTTTTGGCCTCGCGAAGGAGAAAACATCGCTCAAGCTTGGGGAGGCTTAAATCAATGTTATATTCATGCCCCAATCATGAGCTCTCAAGAGAAATGGTTATTCAAAATTTTTATGCTCGGCTTTCTCATAACAATCGCACCATGCTTGATACTTCTTATGTTGGCTCTTTTATGATGAAGACTATTGAATTGAAATGGGATTTATTGGAAAGAATTAAACGCAACTCTGAAGATTGGGACCTCGACAAAGGTAAGGAGTCAGGTATGACACCTAGTTTTGATTGTGTTAAATCTTTTACGGATACTGATGTTTTTCGTAAATTTAGGACTAAATATGGACTTGACTCTGAGATAGTAGCTTCTTTCTGTGAATCTTTTGCTACTTATGTTGATCTCCCCAAGGAGAAGTGGTTTAAATATCATCCTCCCATAGAAGTAAAAGTAGATGCACCTATTAAAGTTGAAGAAAAGATTGTCACTTATAATGATCCTATTGTTCCTACTGCTTATGTTGAGAAACCACCTTTCCCTGTTAGGATAAAGGATCATGCTAAACCTTCAACTGTGGTTCGTAAAAGCAATATTAAAACCTAAACACCTCCTGAGCAAGTTAAAGTTGAACCTAATATTGCTATTGTCAAAGATCTCTTGTCTGATAATATTGATGGGCACGTTATATATTTCTGTGATGAAATTGCTAGAATTGCTAAACCTTGTGCTAAAGATAAACCTAGACCTGTGGTAGGCATGCCTGTAATTTCTGTTAAAATAGGAGATCATTTTTATCATGGCTTATGTGATATGGGTGCCAGTGCAATACCTACTATCCTTTATAGAGAAATTATGCATGATATTGCACCTGTTGAATTAGAAGATATTGATGTCACAATTAAACTTGCCAATAGAGATACTATTTCACCAATGGGAATTGTTAGAGATGTTGAAGTCTTGTGTGGGAAAACTAAATATCCTGCTGATTTTCTTGTTCTTCGTTCCCCACAAGACAACTTTTGTCCTATTATATTTGGTAGACCTTTCCTGAATACGGCTAATGCTACCATAGATTGCAAAAGAGATGTTGTTACTATCGGTTTAGATGATATGTATGATGAATTTAATTTCTCTAAATTTAATAGACAACATCGTGAAGAAGAATTACCTAGTAAGGATGAAATTATTGGTCTTGCTTCTATTGCCGTACCTCCTAGTGATCCTTTAGAACAATATTTGGTAGACCATGAAAATGATATGTTTAGGAATGAAAGAAGGGCAATAGATGAAGTATTCTTTAAACAAGAACCTATTCTGAAAAACAATTTACCTGTTGAAATCATAGGGGATCCTCCTCCACCCAAGGGTGATCCCGTGTTTGAGCTTAAACCGTTACCTGATACTCTTAAATATGCTTATCTTGATGAGAAAAAGATATATCCTGTTATTATTAGTGCTAACCTTTCAGAGCATGAGGAAGAGAGATTATTGAAAACTCTGAAGAAGCACCATGCTGCTATTGGGCATACTCTTGATGATCTTAAGGGCATCAGTCCCACTCTATGTCAACATAAAATTAATTTGGAAGAAGATGCTAAACAAGTTCGTGATCATCAACGACGGCTAAATCCTAAAATGAAAGAAGTGGTAAGAAAGGGAATACTAAAGCTCCTTGAGGCAGGTATAATCTATCCCGTTGCTGATAGTCAGTGGGTAAGTCATGTCCGTTGTGTCCCTAAGAAGGGACGTATTACTGTCGTTCCTAAAGATAAAGATGAATTGATTCCTCAAAGAATTATTACAGGTTATAGGATGGTAATTGATTTTTGTAAATTAAATAAGGCCACTAAAAAGGATCATTACCCCTTACCTTTTATCGATCAAAGCTAGAAATATTATCCAAACATACACATTTTTTGCTTTCTAGATGGTTATTCTGGTTTCTCTCAAATACCTGTGTCGACCAAAGATCAATCAAAGAATATATTTACATGCCATTTTGGTACTTCTTCTTATAGACGTATGCCTTTTGGTTTATGTAATGCACCTGCTACCTTTCAAAGATGCATGATGGCTATATTCTCTGACTTTTGTGAAAAGATTTGTGAGGTTTTCAGGGACGATTTCTCCGTCTATGGATCTTCTTTTGATGATTGCTTGAGCAACCTTGATCGAGTTTTGCAGAGATGTGAAGAAACTAATCTTTTCTTGAATTGGGAAAAGTGCCACTTTATGGTTAATGAAGGTATTGTCTTGGGGCACAAAGTTTCTAAAAGAGGTATTGAGGTTGATAAAGCCAAGGTTGATGCTATTAAGAAGATGCCATGTCCCAAGGACATCAAAGGTATACGAAGTTTCCTTGGTCATGCCAGATTTTATAGGAGGTTCATTAAGGACTTCTCAAAAATTTCTCAGCCTCTGACTAATTTATTACAAAAAGATATACCATTTGTCTTTGATGATGATTGTGTAGAAGCATTGATCTATGCACCTATTGTTCAGCCACTTGATTGGAATTTACCCTTTGAAATTATGTGTGATGCTAGTGATTATGCTGTAGGTGTTATTCTAGGGCAAAGAGTTAATAAGAAATTAAATGTTATTCAATATGCTAGTAAAACCCTAGACAGTGCTCAAAGAAATTATGCTACTACTGAAAAAGAATTCTTAGCAGTTGTATTTGCTTGTGATAAGTTTAGACCTTATATTGTTGATTCTAAAGTAACTATTCACACTGATCATGCTGCTATTAAATATCTTATGGAAAAGAAAGATGCTAAACCTAGACTTATTAGATGGGTTCTCTTGCTACAAGAATTTGATTTACATATTGTTGATAGAAAGGGAGCTGAGAACCTCGTTGCAGACAAGTTGTCTAGGTTAGAAAATGTGCTTGATGACCCACTACCTATTGATGATAGCTTTCCCGATGAGCAATTAAATGTCATAAATGATTCTCATACTGCTGCATGGTATGCTGATTATGCTAATTACATTGTTGCTAAGTTTATACCACCTAGTTTCACATACCAGCAAAAGAAAAAGTTCTTCTATGATTTGAGGCATTACTTTTGGGATGACCCACATCTTTATAAAGAAGGAGTAGATGGTGTTATTAGACGTTGTGTACCTGAGCATGAAAAGGAACAGATCCTACCCAAGTGTCACTCCGAAGCTTATGGAGGACACCATGCTGGAGATAGAACTGCACATAAGGTATTGCAATCTGGTTTTTATTGGCCTACTCTCTTCAAGGATGCCCGTAAGTTTGTATTATCTTCTGATGAATGTCAAAGAATTGGTAATATTAGTAGACGTCAAGAAATGCCTGTGAATTATTCACTTGTTATTGAACCATTTGATGTTTGGGGCTTTGATTATATGGGGCATTTTCCTTCCTCTAATGGATATACACATATTTTAGTTGCTGTTGATTACATTACTAAGTGGGTTGAAGCTATTCCAACTAGTAGTGCTGATCATAACACCTCTATTAAGATGCTTAAAGAAGTTATTTTCTCAGGGTTGGAGTCCCTAGATATTTAATGACTGATGGTGGTTCACATTTTATTCATGGTGCTTTTCGTAAAATGCTTGCTAAGTATGATGTTAATCATAGAATTGCATCTCCTTATCACCCATAGTCTAGTGGTCAAGTAGAATTGAGTAATAGAGAACTCAAATTAATTTTGCAAAAGACTGTTAATAGATCTAGAAAGAATTGGTCCAAGAAACTTGATGATGCATTATGGGCCTATAGAACTGCATATAAAAATCCTATGGGTATGTCTCCGTATAAAATGGTTTATGGAAAAGCATGTCACTTACCTCTCGAACTAGAACACAAGGCATATGGGGCTATTAAAGAACTCAATTATGATTTTCAAACTTGTCGGTGAGAAGAGGTTATTTGATATTAGCTCACTTGATGAATGGACAACCCAAGCCTATGAAAATGCCAAGTTGTTTAAAGAAAAAGTTAAAAGATTTTTGCGTGATACTGGAGTCAAAACCTTTTCAAGCTGTTTTCTGCCAGGGTTGTCGAAGCTAAGCATCATGTCGTCTCCCTCCTCCTCCAACAATGAGGGCAACGATTCTTGGCTAATGAAGATAGAGCTAAAGAGAGAAGAACCCATGGAGATCAACAAGGATGAAGGGATCAAGAAGGCCATGGAGGACCAAGCTCTGGCAACAGAAGACATCCTTCAACTTGATCACAATCTTCTTACCCCAACTGAGATCGAAGCTTTCAAGATGATCGAGTTAGCTCGTATACAAAATAAGTATCTCACACTTGAAAATATTTTGTTGAAGGAGCATATCATCGCACTCAAAGGCATTATCCGCAAGTTAGAAGACCTCCTACGCTCGATGTGCGGCTATCCATCATCAACAACTCCACCTTCTTCACCAACAAAGAAGACATAATCACATGGGTAATAGCACTCCCCTTGGCAACTGCCAAGCTTGGGGGAGTGCCCCGATATCATATCACCATCACTTTTATCTTTACCGTTTTCCTTAGTTCGATTCTTTTGGTAATATCTTGATCTAGTAGAATAAAAGTTCTTAGTATGATCTAGTCGTGAGTTTTGCTTTATAATTCCTCTATGTAATTGAGTCCGTGAGATATATGATAAAGATTAGTGTTGAGTCAAGGGCTTGATTATTTTGCCATGATCCTAAGTGAATAAAAGAAAAGAGAAAGAAATAAAATGAAACAAAGAGATCATGTGGATCTTGTGGAGAGTAATGAGCTCACATAGAAAAAAGTATGATGAATAAAAGTTGTTGAGGGTTGACAAACATAGTTTTGTTCATGTTGCAATTAATAAGAAGTAATAAAGAAAGAGAGGTCTTCACATATAAATATACTATCTTGGGCATCTTTTCTGATTGTGAGCACTCATTAAAATATGACATGCTAAAGAGTTGACATTGGACAAGGAAGACAACGTAATGGGTTATGTTTTCTTACATCTGAGATAAATTATATTGTCATGGATCATCCAACAAGGTTGAGCTTGCCTTTCCCTCTCATGCTAGCCAAATTCATCGCACCAAGTAGAGATACTACTTGTGCTTCCAAATACCCTTAAACCAGTTTTATCATGAGAGTCCACTATACCTACCAATGGATTGAGTAAAGTCCTCTAAGTAAGTTGTCATCGGTGCAAGCAATAAAAATTGCTCTCTAAATATGTATGACTTATTAGCGTGGGGGAAAAATAAGCTTTATACGATCGTGTGATATGGAAGAAATAAAAGCGACAGACTGCATAATAAAGGCCCATATCACAAGTGGCAATGTAAAGTGATGTTCTTTCGCATTAAGATTTTGTGCATCCAACCATAAAAGCGCATGACAACCTCTGCTTCCCTCTGTGAAGGGCCTATCTTTTACTTTTATCTCGTACATTGCATAAGAGTCATGGTGATCTTAACCCTTCCTTTTTAAATTTTATCCTTTGGCAAGCACAGTATGTTGGAAAGATCCTGGTATATATGGCTAATTGGATGTGAGTTTTCATGAACTATTACCGTTGACATTACCCTTGAGGTAAAACGTTGGGAGGCAAAACTATAAGCCCCTATCTTTCTCTGTGTTCGATCAAAACTCCATACCCATAAGTATTGCGTGAGTGTCAGCAATTGTGAAAGACTATATGATAGTTGAGTATGTGGACTTGCTGAAAAGCTCTTATACATTGACTCTTTCCTATGTTATGATAAATTGCAATTGCTCCAATGACTGAGATTATAGTTTGTTAGTTTTCAATGAAGTTCACGATTCATACTTGAAATTGTGATTGAATTATTACTCCAGCATAAGAAATCATATGACAATAATTATATAAGTTGCTGTTCTAAGAATGATCATGATGCCCTCATGTCTGTATTTTATTTTTATCGACACCTCTCTCTCTCTCTAAACATGTGGA
The DNA here is from genome assembly GCF_002162155.2 of Triticum dicoccoides. NCBI lineage: Eukaryota > Viridiplantae > Streptophyta > Magnoliopsida > Poales > Poaceae > Triticum > Triticum dicoccoides. Next base: position 159,918,935 of record NC_041388.1, read on the forward strand.
CATATTTTTCGGTTTCGGCTTTCCGCTTGAGGACAAGCGAGGTCTAAGCTTGGGGGAGTTGATACGTCCATTTTGCATCATGCTTTTATATCGATATCTATTGCATTATGGGCTGTTATTACACATTTTGTCACAATACTTATGCCCATTTTCTCTTATTTTACAAGGTTTACATGAAGAGGGAGAATGCCGGTGGCTTGGATTCTAGGCTGGAAAAGCAACAAATATTATAGACCTATTCTACACAGCTCCAAAAGTCTTGAAACTTCATGGAAGACGTTTTTAGAATATATAAAAAATACTTTGCGGAAGAGATTCACTAGGGGGGCCACACCCTGCCCACGAGGGTGGGGGGCACGCCCCCTACCTCATGGGCCCCCTAGTGGCCCTCCGGTGGCCATCTTCTGCTATATGAAGTCTTTCGATGGGAAAAAAATAAGAAGCCATCTTCTCGGATGAAACTCCGCCGCCACGAGGTGGAACCTTGGCGGAACCAATCTAGGGCTCCGGCAGAGCTGTTCTGCCGGGGAAACTTCCCTCCGAGAGGGGGAAATCATCGCCATCGTCATCACCAACGCTCCTCTCATCGGGAGAGGGCAATCTCCATCAACATCTTCATCAGCACCATCTCCTCTCAAAACCCTAGTTCATCTCTTGTATCCAATTCTTGTCTCCAAGTCCGGGATTGGTGCTAGTAGGTTGCTAGTAGTGTTAATTACTCCTTGTAGTTGATGCTAGTTGGTTTAATTGGTGGAAGATCATATGTTCAGATCCTATATGCATATTAATACCCCTATGATTATGAACATGTTTATGCTTTGTGAGTAGTTACGAATGTTCCTGAGGACATGGGAGAAGTCTTGCTATTAGTAGTCATGTGAATTTGGTATTCGTTTGATATTTTGATGAGATGTATGTTGTCTCTCCTCTAGTGGTGTTATGTGAACGCCGACTACATGACACTTAACCATTATTTGGGCCTAGCGGAAGGCATTGGGAAGTAACAAGTAGATGATGCTTTGTTAGAGTGACAGAAGCTTAAACCCTAGTTTATGCGTTGCTTCGTAAGGGGCTGATTTCGATCCATATGTTTCATGCTATGGTTAGGTTTACCTTAGTACTTTTGGTGTAGTTGCGGATGCTTGCAATAGAGGTTAATCATAAGTGGGATGCTTGTCCAAGCAAGGGCAGTACCCAAGCACCAGTCCACCCACATACCAAGTTATCAAAGTACCGAATGTGAATTTTATGAACGTGATGAAAACTAGCTTGACGATATTCCCATGTGTCCTCGGGAGTGCTTTTCTCTATATAAGAGTTTGTCCAGGCTTGTCCTTTGCTACAAAAAGGATTGGGCCACCTTGCTGCACTTTATTTACTTTTGTTACTTGATGCTCGTTACAAATTATCCTATCACAAAACTATATGTTTCCACTTGTTTCAGTACTTGCAGAGAATACCTTGCTAGAAAGCGCTTATCATTTCCTTCTGCTCCTTGTTGGGTTCGACACTCTTACTTATCGAAAGGACTGCGATAGACCCCCTATACTTGTGGGTCATCACGGCGCGCCGCGCCTCTCACTCTACGGCGCTCCAACGGTCTCGTCGTGCGGGGAGACGCAGCCTATCAGCACAGACGCGCCTAGCTTGCTCTGCGGCTTGCCATCAATCATGTTTTGTGGAGAGCTGCAGCTTGTCGGCGCTGACATGCCTATCTTGATCCGCGGTGCTCAAGAGCCATGCGCTAAAGTTCTGCTCAACCCTGGCGATGACGCACATCACGATGTCGTCCATCGCATTGCTGGGGAGCGCCTCGGCCTTGACGGGCCGTGGCGCCTGCTCATTTTCCTCGTCGACGAGGTTGATGGCAGAGGTTGCTCTTTGGTGGGTTGGTATGCTTGGAAAAGGTGGATGTGCTACAGGTTGTGCATGTCGCCTCCGTCCGTCACGCGTCACCTAGGTTTATGCAAAATATCGCTGGGTGGCGGGAAACAGGTGCGGAAATGGCGGGAAACGGTGACGTGTTCATAAAACGCCATCAATTAATGGAAACTTAGCATAGAAGGAACATTGAGCTAGCACAAGAACTAGATGATGATCAGATGAGCACGGACCACACTAGGGAACCCGTCGGTGATGAACTCATCAATCGCAAATGGTTGAATACTAGCAAGAGTTTACCCACAACAGACATGACTTATTCCATCACAAACAGGTTGGATGGATCAACTATATGCCACGTATCGCACATTGTCAAAAAGTAATGCGGTAGACCTTCTTTAACATGTGTTAAAAAAACAAGGACCTCGAGGTTAAATTAACTCATGGGATGAGTCATATCAGTCATTTAATTTCACCAATACAACCCACCCTATCAGTTAATTTAACATCAACACAACTTCCCATGTAGTCACCCATCTGATGGCTACTCCAGCCTGAGCACACTTAACTTGAGAGTTCTCTTGCATGAGCTACTAGTGGAACAGCTAGTCCTTGCTGATATAGGATGCCTCTTCGCATCCTTATGCCGTATCCGGATGACCGCCCGTCCCCCAATGGCCAATAGATGTTGTGTAGACAGAGCATATCACATACGTCTTATTAGAAACAATCGTCCGTGTTATTATCGGTCTTCTCACAAATTTGTGATTACAGACATGTTTGCCGTGTATAACACACATCTTGATATATTGAATCGTTTCCGTTCTCTAGTCTCAACGCAAACAGTTCATCCGAGTGAACCGCATGCCGTATATCGCACACACCTTGATTTGGCTGACCTTTCTTTTGTGTTGCCTAATCACAAATAGTTTATCCGAGTGAACCATATGTTGTATATCGCACACACCTTCATCTGGTTGCCCGTTTCTTTTGTTCCTCATCGCAAATAGTTAATTGAACTGAACCGTATGCCCTACATCGCACACCCAACTAAAATATGAACCGTGTTTGATGCATTCTCAATCGCAAACATTTTGCACCTTTTTTGACGGGTTTTTTGCACCACCGTTTGCGATAATTGCATCACACAGTTTGGTCGAAGGGTCTCTGATCGTAGTGCCACGTTAGCAGCATCCTGTAGTAGTGATTAATGCCTATAAAATGCAAATAATCCCCTAAATATGGTAAATGAGCCCGTAAAATGTCAAATTTGAACATGTTGCATTTGAGGCGGTATGTTGATCGTTGAAAAAAAACAGAATGACAAACTAGGACGGAAATTTGGATTCCGTTTCAATCTTGGTGATTTCCCTCTCGAAAGCATGGAACTTCCTCGGTGATGGTTTGATTTATGAAGTGTGTGCATGATGACTTAAATCAAACCTTCTCATCTTTTAACCATGGCATGGTGAGGCCATACCATGGCACCATGCCAGGTATCATGTTTTTCAAGCATGTATTTCATTTTTCTATAGTTGATAACCTAGTAAATGATGCGTTTGTGGTTGACTATTGCCACGCATTCCCTTGAAATCTCTGCCCATTCCTTGTAAAAGGCTTGAGAATTTACTAAATACCATGAGTATTTATACTCCTTTTAATAAAGCTTTTGATATGTTGTGGGGTTTTTACCGTACGATTCCCAGTCAATTTTTTTACTAAATACCATGATTATGGTCTTTCAGACCGTTCTTGTGCACCTTTTCATGCACCGATTGTTCAAATTTGAATTATGTGGATTAATGCCTAGAAAATGCACATAATCCCCTAATATGCTAAATGAGCCTGGAAAAATGCCAAATTTGAACACGTTGCATTCGACGGGGTATGTTGATTGTAGAAAAAACTGAATGACAAGCTCAGAAGGAAATTTGGATTCCCGGCCCCTTCAATCTTGCTGATTTCCCCTTGAAACCATGAAATTTCCTCGGTGATGGTTCGATTTATGAATGACGTGCATGACAATATAAGAAAAACATTCTCAAATTTTTACCAGGGCATAGTGAGGCCATACCATGGCACCACGCCAGGCGTTATGTTTTCCAAGCATGTATTTCATTTTTGTGTAGTACCCAGTAAACACATTTCCGTGAAATATCTACTCATTCCTTGTAAAACGCATGAGAATTTACTAAATAGCACGATCATGGTTTTCCAAACCGTTCTCATGCACCTTTTGAATGCACTGATTGTTTGAATTTGAATTATGTGCATTAATGCCTAGAAAATGCACATAATCCCCTAAATGTTGTAAATGAACCCGGAAAAGTGCCAAATTTGAACACAGTGATTTGTAGGGTTTATGTTCACCATTGAAAAAAACGACAAAGGACAAAGGAAATTTGGATTCCCATTCAATCTTGGTGATTTACTATCGCACATGATTCATCTCCGTCGCCTCTGCGAACCGTGTGTGTTCACCCACACATGCAAAAGGAAAAAAGAAAACCCTCGCCCACTTCGTCCCCACCCACTCGCCGCAAACTCCTTCGCAACTCTGCACCTCATCAACTTCTATCGCGGAGGCCACCCTAAGCTCGACGACTCTTGTCGGCGGGCGGAGGTCGCGCTCCAAACGGCATGGGATTTTGCCCCTACCGCTTTTCGCTGCCTATCTGCACCAACATTCTAGACTCTGGTCGATTGGGGTTTCTGTGGGATTGGGCCGGGGATTTTTCTCATGGGGTAATCAACTTAGCAAAATATTCACTCATCCCTTATCGCAGTTTGTCCATCGTTGTTAATCAACTGGCAGAAATCGTCGTGGATTCATTTTTGTTCCAGTTGATTCATAGGTGTTCATTCATGTGTCCACAGTGCGAGCACAAATCGAGCAAGTGTCGTGGCGGCTAGTCGGGAACGAAGTTCCATCTCACCATTCCGGTTGACTTCAGGGTGCACTCGGTATGTTCAATATCAACCTACCATGGTCGGCATGGCCTAAATTTGCGAACATATACCATTTGTTGCTACATTTGGATAAAAGGTACAATGCCACGTGCAGCCTAGATGTCGAAGCCGCCCCCTATATTAGGCAAATATATGATGTATTGTTCATTCAATTACTCTCATATTTCCATCAAATCTTTGTTACATTATGTATTTTTAATTATATATTTTTGTACTTTCTTCATCTATATATTGATGTGTTCTATCAGTTACTCTCATATTTGCATCTTGCTGTGTTATTTCAATATATCTAATTTACGATCTTAATTTTCATTTCAAGCAGTACATCCCTTGCTTTGCAAGAACAGGAGTAGAAGTAAATCTTGGGCTTTACTTTGTTGATGACTCCATGGATGTCATATTGACAATGCAGCATGGATTTACAATGACGGTTAGCGTAAAACTTGAGAAAGATGGTCACTCCTATTTTGATGCGGACCTTTGGACAAAACTGTCTAAGTGTTATGAACTGAAAGGTGGCAAATTCTAGTGTGTGCACCACAACCTGGTATAATTAACATGGATGTTTACTTCCCCAACATCATCAGCGGATCAAAGTCTGATCGAGGTTAGTGTCCTTTCAACTTTCTCCATGTTGGCATATTACTTTGCAAAATTGGGGTATTTGCTCTAACTAATTGATCACTATTTAAGACACCAATTGTGATTTCATTTTCTGACTCTGTTCCTAGGAAGTAACGAATTCTATTTACCAATTTATGCGCACTATATATTCTTCTGTCATGTCCTGAATAAATAATACCTTTCCACCTTTTAAGCAGGATATGTTGGATGCATAGTGAACAATTTGTATGTTACTAAGCATACCGAATTTCACTGGAAAGACTTGAAGCATGTCATAAACTTTGTTGATAATCTGACAGAGATAGCACAATGTTTGAACGCTGGATTTTGGATGAGATTAATTATACCTATGGTGCACACATTGAACAAGACCAATTGTGTGCACAAAACGCTGGTAAAAAGCCTTATTTTAATGTTGATGCTCATAAACTATATATATATCTTCACCGATATGTTACAATTGGTTTTTATTCTACATTTCAACAGAACTTGCCCTCTATAGCACTCCCTAGATCGATTTCTCGGCATGGTCGAATTACACTTGTGCCTGCTAATAACGCCAAAGTGATTGCAAGGTACAACATTTCCCGTAGAAATGGAACCATTCAAATTAACAAGTTCTCGCATGTCGTGGAAATGCATCCATATTGGAAAATTGGAGAAAATGTTCTACACATGCTACACCAAGGCACAAGAGGGCTCTTCCTTTTCATTGATGAGATGCCAAGTCGCCATGATCAAGCTGCTTCTAGCGGATAGTTGTGGTTGTTGGCCCTCAGCCTCTTAAAATGTGCTAGTTGTTACTATGTTAAGTATGTAGATTTGGACCATACGATTGTTGGCCCCTAGCCTCTTAAGATGTGATAGTTGTTACTATGTTAAGTATGTAGATATGGAACATATGATTGTCAAAACCGTGTTACGAAGATCCTCCTTTTGTCGAATAGTGTAACAATTATATATATGTTACTCAAATACTGTTAGCCAAGTTCTTAAATTTTCATAGAAAGTATTAGTATCGTACATAGTTCATTTAGTTTAAGTGTGTGCCTGATGTCCAGAAGGCATTGCATATTAACAGTCCATATTGCAAATTCGCACACGTGTTAACATAAGGAAACGTATGTGTAACTTACTAATCATCACACATGATTACTCACAGACGCATCGTGTGCGATACTCCTAGCCACCGCAACCAACTAGTTTGCATTTTTCAAAGTTTTTTGTACACACAGAATCGCACATGAACTAACTGTCTTAACCATCCGTGTTGTAATTTCTCATCGCAAACAGTTCATACGAGTCAGCTGTTTGCCAAGTATCACACACATCTTGTTTACATGACTAATTTGTGTTCTTTTGGCTCATCACAAATAGTTCATCCATGTGAACTGTATGCCGGATATCACACACATCTTGTTAAGTTGAACCATTTCTTTTGTGTTCCCTAATCGAAAATAGTTCAGCCGAGTGAACTGTATGTCGTATATCACACACACCTTGATCTGGTAAACCGTTTATGTTGCACTCCCTAATAGCAAATAGTTCATAGGAGTGAAATATATGCCATATATCGCACACACATTGATATGACTTCCCATTTTTGTTGTTCTGTCTCATTGCAAACAACTCGAATGGATCAACCGTGTGCCCTGCATCGCACACGCAACTAAAATCGGAACCATGTATGATGGCTCCGCCATCACAAATGTTTTGCATCTTTTTTGACGGTTTTTTACATACCTGTTTGTGATTAATGCATCGCACGCAGTTTCATCGAAGGGTCTCTGATCGTAGTGTCGCGTTAGCAGCATCCTGCGGTAGTGTCTCTGGGCCCTCTCGCCAATACATCATCACAAGAAGCTTGCAAGCAAAGTGACTAAGGACTTAGTTATGGGATGATGTATTACAGAACTAGTAAAGAGACTTGCTGATAACGAGATTGAACTAGGTATGGAGATACCGACGATCGAATCTCGGGCAAATAACATACCGACGGACAAAGGGAACTACATATGTTGTCATAAAGGTTCGTCCGATAAAGATCGTCGTAGAATATGTAGGAACCAATATGGGCATCCAGGTCCCGCAATTGGTTATTGACCAAAGAACCGTCTCGGTCATGTCTACATCATTATCGAACCCGTAGGGTCCACACGCTTAACATTTATGATGGAAATATGCCCTAGAGGCAATAATAAAATGGTTATTATTATATTTCCTTAATCATGATAAAATTTTATTATTCATGCTAGAATTGTATTGACCGGAAACTTTAATATATGTGTGGATACATAAACAAATACCGTGTCTCTAGTGAGCTTCTACTAGACTAACTCGTTGATCAAAATATGGTTAAGGTTTCCTAACCATAGACATGATTTGCCATTTGATAATGGGATCACATCATTAGAAGAATGATGTGATCGACAAGACACATCCGTTAGCTTAGCATATTGATTTTTCAATTTATTGCTATTGCTTTCTTCATGTCAAATACACATTCCGTCGACTATGAGATCATGCAACTCCCGGCTACCGGAGGAATACCTTGTGTGTTATCAAATGTCACAATGTAACTAGGTGATCATAAAGACGCTCTATAGGTATCTCCGAAGGTGTTTGTTGAGTTGACATAGATCGAGACTAGGTGATCATAAGAAGCCTTGCAAGCAAATTGACTAATGAGTTAGTTGCAAGATGATGTATTAAGGAACGAGTAAAGAGACTTTCTAGTAACAAGATTGAACTAGGTATGAAGATCGACGATCGAATCTCGGGCAAGTAACATACCGATGAACAAAGGGAATTACGTATGTTGTCATAAGGTTCGACTGATAAAGATCTTCGTAGAATATGTAGGAGCCAATATTGGCATCCAGGTTCTCCTATTGGTTATTGACTAGAGAGGTTTCTTGTTCATGTCTACATAGTTCTCGAACCCGTAGGGTCCGCACGCTTAACATTCATTGACGATATAGTGTTATATGAGTTGTATGATTTGGTGGCCGAATGTTTTTTGGAGTCCTGGATGAGATCACATACATGATGAGGAGTTTCAAAATGGTTGAGACGTAAAGATTGATATATAGGATGATGGTATTCGGACACCGAAAGAGTTTCGGAGTGCACCGGGTAGTCATCGGGTCACCGGAAGGGGTTCGGGACAACCCCGGTAAGTGTATGGGCCTAATGGGCCAAAGGGGGGGACAGACCAGCCCACTAGGGTGCTGGTGTGGCCCTCCACATGGCTGGCCGGCCCTAGGGGAAGGAAAGGGGAGGGGTGGCCCCTCCTGCCTTTTCCTCCTCAGGAGAGAAAGGAAAGGGGGGTGCCACCTCCTACTTCCTTCCTCCTGCAATCCAAATAAGGAAGGGGAGCGCCACTTGGGAAGGGACCCCAAGTAAGATTCGGCCTACTTGGGGGCGCCTTCTAGCTGCTCCCTCCTCCCCCACCTATATATATGAGGGAGGGAGGGCGCCAAGCACAACCACGACAATTGCATAGCCGTGTGTGGCGCCCCCCTCCACCGTTTACACCCTCGGTCATATTTTCATAGTGCTTAGGTGAAGCCCAGCGGTGATCACTTCACCATCACCATCCACTACCTCGCCGGCTTGCTGGATCAAGAAGGCGGACGATGTCGCCGAGCTGAACATGTGCTGAACACGGAGGTGCCATACATTCGGTACTCAATCGGTTGGATCACGAAGAAGATCGACTACATCAACCATGTTACTAAACTCTTCTGCTTATGATCTACGAGGGTACATAGACATAGTCTCCCCTCTCATTTCTATGCATCTCCTTGATAGATCTCGCGTGTGCGTAGAATTTGTTTTGTTTTTCATGCGACGTTTCCCAATAGTGGTATCAGAGCCAGGTTTATGCATAGATGATATGCACGAGTAGAACACAAAGAGTTGTGGGCGGTGGTATTTATGTCTCTTACCACTAGCGTCTTATTTTGATTCGGCGGTATTGTGGGATGAAGCGGCCCGGACCAACCTTACATGTCCACGCACATGAGACCGGTTCCACCGACTGACATGCAACTAGTTTTGGATAAAGGTGGCTGGCAGGTGTCTGTTTCTCCTACTTTAGTTGAATCAAATTTGACTATGACCGGTCCTTGAAGAAGGTTAAAAGAACTAACTTGATGATCACGATTGTGGTTTTCGCGTAGGTAAGAACGATTCTTGATAGAAGCCCGTAGCAGTCACATAAAACTTGCAACAACAAAGTAGAGGAAGTATAACTTTTTTTTGCAGGGCATGTTGTGATGTGATATGGTCAAGATATGATGAGATATATGTTGATGTATGAGATGATCATGTTTTGTAATATCGATAGCCAGCAAGAGCCTTAGGGTTGTCTCTTTATTGTATGAAATGCAAGCGACATGTAATTGCTTTACTTTATTGCTATGCGTTAGCAATATTTGTAGAAGCAATAGTTGGTGAGACGACCTCGATGCAACGACGCTACGATGGAGATCAAGGTGTCAAGTCGGTGACGATGGAGATCATGACAATGTTTGGAGATGGATATCAAAAGCACAAGATGATGGCCATATCATGTCACATATTTTGATTGCATGTGATGTTTATACTTTATGGATCTTATTTTTATTAGAACGGCGGTAGCATTATAAGATGATCCCCACTAAATTTCAAGATAAAAGTGTTCTCCCCCGAGTATGCACTGTTGCCAAAGTTTGGCGTTTTGAAGCACCACGTGATGATCGGGTGTGGACTCTAAGTTCATATACAATGGGTGTAAGATAGTTTTGCACATGTAGAATACTTGGGTTAAACTTTATGAGCCTACAATGTACAGACAAGGTCTCAGAACATTGGAGACCAAAAGGTGGAACATGAGTCATATAGTAGATATGATCAACATAGAGATGTTCACCATTGATGACTACCCCATCTCACGTGATGATCGGACATGGGTTAGTTGATTTGGATCATGTATCACTTAGATAAACTTGAGGGATGTTTATTTAAGTGGGAGTTCATTAATAATTTGATTAATTGAACTTAAATTTGTCATGAACTTAGTCTTAATAGTTTTTGCATATCTATGGTGTAGATCAATAACTCGCGATATAGCTCCCCTATTTTGATATGTTCCGAGAGAAAACTAAGTGAAAGATGATAGTAGCAATGATGCGGACTGGGTCCGTGATCTCAAGATTATCCTCATTGCTGCACAGAAGAATTATGTCCTTGACGCACCACTAGGTGATAGACCTATTGCAGGAGCAGATGCAGACGTTATGAACGTTTGGCAAGCTTGATATGATGACTACTTAATAGTTTAGTGCGTAATGCTTTATTGCATAGAATTGGGACTTCAAAAACGCTTTGAAAGCTACGGAGTATATGAGATGTTTGAAGAGCTAAAATTGGTATTTCAGACTCATGCCCGTGTCGAGAGGTATGAGACCTCTGGCAAGTACTTTGCCTACAAGATGGAGGAAAATAGCTCAGCTAGTGAGTATATGCTCAGAATGTCAGGGTACTACAATATCTTGAATCAAGTGGGAGTTAATCTTCCAGGTAAGATAGTGATTGAAAGAGTTCTCTAGTCACAATCACCAAGCTACTAGAACTTTGTGATGAACTACAATATGCAAAGCATGACAAAAACGATTCCCGAGCTCTTCACGATGCTGAAGTCAGCAAAGGTAGAAATCAAGAAAGAGCATCAAGTGTTGATGGTTGAACAAGACCACTACTTTCAAGAAAAGGGGCAAGGGAAAGAAAGGGAACTTCAAGAACAATGGCAAGCAAGTTGCCGCTCCCATGAAGAAGCACAAAGCCGGACCTAAGCCCGAAATTGAGTGCTTCTACTGCAAAGGAAATGGTCACTGGAAGCGAAACTGCATTAAATACTTGGCAGATAAGAAGGATGGCCAAGTGAACAAAAGTATATTTGTATGCATGTTATTGATGTGTACTTTACTAGTGTTCATAGCAACCCCTGGGTATTTGATACTGGTTCATTTGCTAAGATTAGTAACTCGACACAGGAGTTGCAGATTAAACAAAGACTAGTTAAGGGTGATGTGACAATGTGTGTTGGAAGTTATACCAAGGCTGATACGATCACCATCGCACACTCCCTCTACCATCGGGATTAGTGTTGAACCTAAATAAATGTTATTTGTTGTTTGCGTTGAGCATGAATATGATTAGATCATGTTTATTGCAATATGGTTATTCATTTAAGTTAGAGAATAATTGTTGTTCTGTTTACATGAATAAAACTTCTATGGTCATACACCCAATGTGAATGGTTTATTGAATCTCGATCGTAGTGATACTGGTATTCATAATATTGATGCCAAAAGATGCGAAGTTGATAATAATAGTGCAACATACTTGTGGCACTGCCATTTGGGTCATATTAGTGTAAAGCGCATGAAGAAATTCCATGCAGATGGACTTTTGGAATCACTTGATTATGAATCATTTGATACTTGTGAACCATGCATCATGGGCAAGATGACTAAAACTCCGTTCTCCGGAACAATGGAGTGAGCTAATGACTTATTGGAAATAATACATACCGATGTATGCAAGTTAATGAGTGTTGAGGCACGCGGCGGGTATTGTTATTTTCTGACCTTCACAGATGATTTGAGTAGGTATGGATATATCTACTTGATGAAACACAAGTCCGAAACATTTGAAAAGTTCAAAGAATTTAATAGTGAAGTGGAGAATCATCGTAACAAGAAAATAAAGTTTCTACGATCTGACCGCGGAGGCAAATCTTTGAGTTACGAGTTAGGCCTTCATTTAAAACAATGTGGAATTGTTTCACAACTCATGCCACCTGGAACACCATAGCGTAATGGTGTGTCAAAACGCCGTAATCGTACATTATTGGATATGGTGCATTCTATGATGTCTCTTACCAATTTACCAGTATCGTTTTGGCGTTATGCATTAGAGACAACCACATTCACGTTAAATAGGGCACCGTCTAAAGCCATTGAGACGACAACATATGAACTGTGGTTTGGAAAGAAACCTAAGATGTCGCTTCTTAAAGTTTGGGGTTGCGACACTTATGTCAAAAAGCTTTAGCCTGATAAGCTCGAACCCGATAAGTGCATATTCATAGGATACCCTAAGGAAACAATTGGGTACACATTCTACCACAGATCCAAAGGCAAGATCTTTGTTGCCAAGAATGGATCCTTTCTAGAGAAGGATTTTCTCTCGAAAGAAGTGAGTGGGAGGAAAGTAGAACTTGATGAGGTAATTGTACCTTCTCTCGAATTGGAAAGTACCACATCAGAGAAATCCATTCCTGTGATGCCTGCATCAACTAGAGAGGAAGCTAATGATGATGATCATGAACCTTCAGATCAATAACTACTAGACCTCATAAGTTGAACAAAGCACGTTCCGCACCAGAGTGGTACGGTAATCCTGTCCTAGAAGTCATGTTATTAGACCATGGCGAACCTACGAACTATGAAGAAGCTATGATGAGCCCAGATTCCGATAAAAGGCTTGAAGCCATGAAATCTGACATTGGATTCATGTATGAGAACAAAGTGTGGACTTTGGTGTACTTTCCCGATGATCGGCAAGCCATTGAGAATAAATGGATATTCAAGAACAAGATAGACGCTGATGGTAATGTCACCATCTACTAAGCTCGAGTTGTTGCGAAAGGTTTTCGACAAGTTCAAGGGGTTGACTACGATGAGACTTTCTCACCCGTAGCAATGCTTAAGTCAGTCTGAATCCAGTTAGAAATTGTTGTATTTTATAATTATGAAATCTGGCAAATGGATGTCAAAATTGCATTCCTGAATGGATTTCTTAAGGAAGAGTTGTATATGATGCAACCAGAAGGTTTTCTCGATCCTAAAAGTGCTAACAAAGTGTGCAAGCTCTAGCGATCCATCTGTGGACCGGGGCAAGCATCTCGGAGTTGGAATATATGCTTCGATGAGGTGATCAAAGCATATGGTTTTATACAAACTTACGGTGAAGCCTGTATTTACAAGAAAGTGAGTGGGAGCTTTGTAGCATTTCTGGTATTATATGTGAATGACATATTGTTGATCGGAAATGATATAGAATTTATGGATATCATAAAAGGATACTTGAATAAGAATTTTTCAATCAGAGACCTCGGAGAAGCTTCTTATAGATTTGGCATCAAGATCTATAGGGATAGATCAAGACGCTCAATAGGACTTTCACAAAGCACATACCTTGATAAAGTTTTGAAGAAGTTCAAAATGGATCTGTCAAAGAAAGGTTTCTTCCCTGTGTTACAAGGTGTGAAGTTGACTAAGACTCAAAGCCCGACCACGGAAAAAGATAGAGAGAGAATGAAAGTCATTCCCTATGCCTTAGTCATAGGTTCTATAAAGTATGCCATACTGTGTACCAGACCTATTGTGTACCTTTCCATGAGTTTGGCAAGGGGGTACAATAGTGATCCATGAGTAGATCACTGGATAGGGTCAAATTATCCTTAGAGAACTAAGGAAATATTTTCACGGTTATGGAGGTGATAAAGAGTTCGTCGTAAAGAATTACATCGATGCAAGGTTTGACACCGATTCGATGACTATGATTATCAATTTGGATACATATTGATAGTGGGAGCAATTAGCTAGAGTAGCTCCATGTAGAGCATTGTAGACATAGAAATTTGCAAAATACATACGGATCTGAATGTGACAGACCCGTTAACTAAACTTCTCTCACAAGCAAAACATGATCACACCTTAGTACTCTTTGGGTGTTAAACACATGGTGATGTCAACTAGATTATTGACTCTAGTAAACTCTTCGGGTGTTGGTCACATGGCGATGTGAACTATGGGTGTTAATCATATGGCGATGTGAACTAGGTTACCTTGACACGAATATGCATGTACCCAATAATAAGAATATCATATTTCTTTTTGACAGCAGGGAGAGGGAATTCAAAGTGGTGAAAGTGTGTCGTATGTTCATTACCATTAACATGAAAAGTAACATTGCCTTTGTTGCAATCAATAACAGCCCCTGTAGTATTCAATAAGAGTCTACCAAGGATGATCGGCATAATGTCGTCCTCGGGAATACCAAGAATAATAAAGTCCATTAATATAGTAACGTTTGCAGCCATAACAGGCACATCCTCACAAATACTGATGGGTATGGCAGTTGATTTATCAACCATTTGCAAAGAACTTTCAGTAGGTGTCAACTTATTCAATTAAAGTCTACGATATAAAGAGAAAGTCATAACACTAACACTAGCTCGAAGATCACACGAAGCAGTTTTAACATAGTTTCTTTTAATGGAGCATCATATAGTTGGTACAACTGGATCTCCAAGTTTCTTTGGTATTCCACCCTTAAAAGTATATTAGCAAGCATGGTGGAAATTTCAGCTTCAGGCTTCTTTCTTCTATTATGAACAATATCTTTCATATACATAGCATAAGGAGGCATTTTAAGCATATCAGTCAAACGCATACCCGAAAAGATAGGTCTAATCATTTCAGCAAAGCGCTCAAAATCCTCATCATCCTTTTTCTTGGATGGCTTAGGAGGAAAGGGCATGGGTTTCTGAACGCATGGTTCTCTTTCTTTACCATGTTTCCTAGCAATGAAGTATATCTTATCATAACGTTGATTCTTTGATTGTGGGTTATCAAGATCAACAGCAAGTTCAACATCTACTTCATTATCATTACTAGGTTGAGCACCGACATGAACATCATCATTAACATTATCACTAGGTTCATGTTCATCACCAGATTGTGTCTCAGCATCAGAAATAGAAATATTATTGGGATTCTAAGGTGTGTCTATAGCAGGTTTACTAGCATGCAAAGTCCTAGCAGTTTTCTTTTTCTTTTTATTAGAAGGACTAGGTGCATCGGTATTAACTCTCTGACAATCTTTCTCAATTCTCTTAGGATGGCCTTCAGGATACAAAGATTCCTGGGTCATCTTACCACCTCTAGTCATAACCCTAACATCATTATCATTGTTCTTACTATTCAACTCATTAAGCAAATCATCATGTTCCTTAAGTACTTATTCTACCTGAGTTGTAACCATGGAAGCATGTTTACTAATAAGCTTAAGATCGTTAACAGTTCTACTCATATAATTACCCAAGTGGTCAAGCATGTAAGCATTACGTTTCAATTGTCTACTAACATAAGCATTGAAATTTTCTTGTTTAACAATAAAATTATCAAACTCATCCAAGCATTGACTAGCAGACTTATTATGAGGAATATCACCTTCATCAAATCTATGGAGAGAGTTTACCTCTACTACCTGTGTCGGGTTATCAAGACCATGTATTTCTTCAATAGGCGGTATATTCTTAACATCTTCAGCTTTAATACATTTTTCTTTCATAGATTTCTTTGCCTCTTGCATATCTTCAGGACTAAGAAATAGAATACCCCTTTTCTTCATAGTTGGCTTAGGAGTTGGTTCAGGAAGTGTCCAATCATTATCATTACTCAATATATTCTTCAATACCAAATTAGCTTGCTCAACAGTTATTTCCCTGAAAACACAACCAGCACAACTATCCAGGTGTTCTCTGGAAGAATCGGTTAGTCCATTATAAAAGATATCAATTATTTCATTTTTCTTGAGAGGGTGATCAAGCAAAGCATTAAGTAATTGGAGAAGCCTCCCCCAAGCTTGTGGGAGACTCTGTTCTTCAATTTGCACAAAGTTAAATATTTCCCATAAAGCATCTTGTTTCTTATGAGAGGGAAAATCTTTTCTAGAAAAGTGGTAAATCATATCCTAGGGACTACGCACACAACCATGATCAAGAGAATTAAACCATAACTTAGCATCACCCTTTAATGAGAAAGGAAACAACTTAAGAATATAGTAATAGCAAATTTTTTCCTCATGAGCAAATAGGGTGGCTATATCATTCAACTTAGTAAGATGTGCCACAACAGTTTCAGATTCATCACCATAGAAAGGATCAGATTCAACCAAAGTAATTAACTCAGGATCGACAGAGAATTCATAATCCTTATTAGTAACAAAGATAGGTGAAGTAGCAAAATTGGGATCATATTTCATTCTAGCATTCAAGGATTTTTCTTTTAGCTTAGCTAACAATTTCTTAAGATCCTCTCTATCATTGCAAGCAAAGAAGTCTCTAGTAGTTTCTTCATCCATAACATAACCCTGAGGTACAACATGCAATTCGTATCTAGGGGGAGAATCATAATCTTCAGTTTCAATATCACCTAATTCAATAATTTCATTCTCTCTAACCCTAGCAAGTTGTTCATCAAGAAATTCACCTAGTGGCATAGTAATATCAAGCAGAGAAGTAGTTTCATCATAAGCATCATGCATAGTAGAAGTGGCATCATCAATAACATGCGACATATCGGAATCAATAGCAGGTGTAGGTGTAGCAAGTTTACTTCAAACAGAAGGAGAATCAAGTGCAGAGCTAGATGGCAGTTCCTTACCCCCCCCCCCCTCGTAGTTGAGGGAAAAATCTTGGTTCTTTGATCTTTCATATTCCTCATAGTGATCAATAAATATAAATCCCAAGTGACTCTGAGAATAGAGTTATGCTCCCCGACAATGGCGCCATAAAAAGGTCTTGATAACCCACAAATATATTGGGGATCGCAGCAGTTTTCGAGGGTAGAGTATTCAACCCAAATTTATTGATTCAACACAAGGGGAGCTAAAGAATATTCTCAAGTATTAGCACCTGAGTTGTCAATTCAACCACACCTGAAAGACTTAATATCTGCAGCAAAGTGTATAGTAGCAAAGTAATATGGAAGTAACTGTAAAAGTGGCAAAAGTAACAGTAGCAGTTTTGTAGCAATTGTAATAGTGGCAATAGAAAAGCAATGGAGCACAGATCAATATGATACGAGCTTGTTGGCAATGGATCAATGATGGATAATTATGTCGGATGGCACTCATCATGCAACAATTATAACCTAGGGTGACATAGAACTAGCTCGAATTCATCAATATAATGTAGGCATGTATTCCGAATATAGTCATACATGCTTATGGAAAAGAACTTGCATGACATCTTTTGTCCTACCCTCCGGTGGCAGCGGGGTCCTATTGGAAACTAAGGTATATTAAGGCCACCTTATAATAGAGTACCGGACCAAAGCATTAGCACTTAGTGAATACACGAACTCCTCCAACTATGGTCATCCCCGAGAAGTGTCCCGACTATTGTCAACCCGGGGTATAACTTGCAATATCGGATGAAGAACACAAATATATTCATGAAAATATAATAGGTTCAGATCTGAAATCATGGCACTCGGGCCTGATACGTCTCCAACGTATCTATAATTTTTGATTATTCCATGCTATATTATATCCTGTTTTGGACATTATTGGGCTTTATTATACACTTTTATATTATTTTTGGGACTAACCTATTAACCGGAGGCCCAACCCAGAATTACTGTTTTTTTTCCTATTTTAGGGTTTCGCAGAAAAAGAATATCAAACGGAGTCCAAACGGAATGAAACCTTCGGGAACGTGATTTTCAGAATGAACATGATCCAGAGGACTTGGACCCTATGTCAAGCAATCAACGAGGAAGGCATGAGGTAGGGGGCGCGCCTACACCCCCCAGGCGCGCCCTCCACCCTCGTGGGGCCCATGTTGCTCCACCGACGTACTCCTTCCTCCTATATATACCTACGTACCCCCAAACTACCAGATAGGGAGCCAAAACCCTAATTCCACCACCGTAACTTTTTGTATCCACGAGATCCCATCTTGTGGCCTTTTCCGGAGCTCCGCCGGAGGGGGTATCGATCACGAAGGGCTTCTACATCAACACCATAGCCTCTCTGATGAAGTTTGAGTAGTTTACATCAGACCTACGGTCCATAGTTATTAGCTAGATGGCTTCTAATCTCTTTTTGGATCTCAATACAAAGTTTTCCCCCTCTCTTGTGGAGATCTATTCGATGTAATCTTCTTTTGCGGTGTGTTTGTTGAGATAGATGAATTGTGGCTTTATGATCAAGTTTATCTATGAACAATATTTGAATCTTCTCTGAATACTTTTATGTATGATTGGTTATCTTTGCAAGTCTCTTCGAATTATCAGTTTGGTTTAGCCTACTAGATTGATCTTTCTTGCAATGGGAGAAGTGCTTAGCTTTGGGTACAATCTTGCGGTGTCCTTTCCCAGTGACAGTAGGGGCAGCAAGGCACGTATTGTATTTTTGCCATTGAGGATAACAAGATGGGGTTTATATCATATTTCATGAGTTTTTCCCTCTACATCATGTCATCTTGCTTAAAGTGTTACTATGTTCTCTTGTACTTAATACTCTAGATGCATGCTGGATAGCGGTCGATGTGTGGAGTAATAGTAGTAGATGCAAGCAGGAGTCGGTCTACTTGTCTCGGACATGATGCCTATATACATGATCATACCTAGATATTCTCATAACTATGCTCAATTCTGTCAATTGCTCAACAGTAATTTGTTCACCCACCGTAATACTTATGCTCTCGAGAGAAGCCTCTAGTGAAACCTATGGCCCCCGGGTATATTTTCCATCATATTAATCTTCCAATACTTAGTTATTTCCTTTGCTATTCATTTTACTTGCATCTTTATTTCTCTTTATAATAAAAATACCAAAAATATTATCTTATCATATCTATCAGATCTCACTCTCGTAGGTGACCGTGAAGGGATTGACAACCCCTTTATCGTGTTGGTTGCGAGGAGTTTATTTTTTGTGTAGGTGCGAGGGACTCGTGCGTGGCCTCCTACTGGATTGATACATTGGTTCTCAAAAACTGAGGGAAATACTTACGCTGCTCTACTGCATCACCCTTTCCTCTTGAAGGGAAAACCAACGCAGTGCTCAAGAGGTAGCAAGAAGGATTTCTGGCGCCGTTGCCGGGGAGATCTATGCCAAGTCAAGACATAACAAGTACCCATCACAACTCTTACCCTTCGCATTACATTATTTGCCATTTGCCTCCCGTTTTCCTCTCCCCCACTTCACCCTTGCCGTTTTATTCGCCCTCTCTCTCTCTCCATCCTCCCTCTCTTTCTCTATTTGCCTCTTTTTGATCGTTTCTTGTTTTCTTGTGTGCCGGATCGCTTGCTTGTCACGATGGCTCAAGATAATAGCAAATTTTGTGACTTTACAAATACCAAAAACAATGATTTTATTAGCACTCCCATTGCTCCTCTTACCGATGCTGAATCTTGTGAAATTAATGCTGCTTTGCTAAATCTTGTCATGAAAGATCTGTTTTCCGGCCTTCCTAGTGAAGATGCCACTACCCATCTAAACAAGGTCGTTGATTTGTGTGATATGCAAAATAAGAAAGATGTGGACAATGATATTGTTAAATTGAAGTTATTTCCTAAAGCTTGGTTTTCGTATTTGCCTAAAAATAGTATTGATTCATGGAATAAGTGCAAAGATGCTTTTATCTCTAAGTATTTTCCTCCCTCTATGATCATCTCTCTTAGAAACGATATTATGAATTTTAAGCAACTTGATCATTAACATGTTGCACAAGCTTGGGAGAGGATGAAATTAATGATACGTAATTGCCCTACACATGGTTTGAATTTGTTGATGATTATACAAAAAAATTTATACCGGATTAAATTTTCCTTCTAGAAATCTTTTAGATTCGGTCGCGGGAGGCACTTTTATGGAAATCACTTTAGGAGAAGCTACTAAACTCCTAGATAATATTATGGTTAATTATTCTCAATGGCACACTGAAAGATCTACTATTAAAAAAGTGAATGCGATAGAAGAAATTAATGTTTTGAGTGGTAAGATGGATGAACTTATGAAATTATTTGCTAATAAAAGTGTTTCTTCAGATCCTAATGATATGCCTTGGTCTACTTTGATTGAGAATAATAATTAATCTTTGGATGGGAATTTTGTTGGTAGGAATAATTTTGGTAACAACGCGTATAGAGGAAACTTTAATCCTAGGTCGCATCCTAGTAATTCCTCTAATAATTATGGTAATTCCTACAACAATTCTTATGGATATTTTAATAAGATACCCTCTAATTTTGAATCTAATATTAAATAATTTATTATCTCACAAAAGAATTTCAATGCTTTGATTGAAGAAAAATTGCTTAAGATTGATGAGTTGGCTAGGAACGTTGATAGAATTTCTCTTGATGTTGATTCTTTGAAACTTAGATCTATTCCTCCTAGCATTATATCAATGAGTCTCTCAAAGCCATGAGAATTTCCATTGATGAGTGCAAAGAAAGAACCACTAGGATGCGTGCTAAGAAAGATTGCTTTATAAAAGCGTGTTATTCTAGTTTCCATGATAATAAAGATGAAGATCTAAAAGTTATTGATGTGTCCCCTATTAAATATTTGTTTTTCCATATGAATCTTGATAAAGATGGGACTGAATATGATCCACCTTTACCTAGAAGGCATTCCAAAAATTCGGAGTCTTTAAATCTTGATGCTAAAATTTTTAAAAGTGGGATCGAAGAAGTCAAAACTTTAAATATTAATGAACCCACTATTTTGGATTTGAAGGAATTTAATTATGATAATTGCTATTTGGTAGATTGTATTTCCTTATTGCAATCCGTGCTAAATTCTCCTCATGCCTATAGTCAAAATAAAGTCTTTACCAAACATATCGTTGATGCTTTGATGCAATCTTATGAAGAAAAACTTGAGTTGGAAGTTTCTGTCCCTAGAAAACTTTATGATGAGTGGGAACCTACTATTACAATTAATATTAAAGATCATGAATGCTATGCTTTGTGTGATTTGGGTGCTAGTGTTTCCATGATTCCAAAGACTTTGTGTGATTTGCTAGGTTTCCGTGATTTTGACGATTGCTCTTTAAACTTGCACCTTGCGGATTCCACTATTAAGAAACCTATGGGAAGAATTAATGATGTTCTCATTGTTGCAAATAGGAATTATGTGCCCGTGGATTTTATTGTTCTTGATATAGATTGCAATCCTTCATGTCCTATTATTCTTGGTCGACCTTTCCTTAGAACGATTGGTGCAATTATTGATACGAAGGAAGGGAATATTAGATTCCAATTTCCGTTAAGGAAAGGCATGTAACACTTCCCTAGAAATAAAATTAAATTACCTTATGAATCTATTATGAGAGCCACTTATAGATTGCCTTCCAAAGATGGCAATACCTAGATCTATCTTCGCTTTTATGCCTAGCTAGGGGCGTTAAACGATAGCGCTTGTTGGGAGGCAACCCAATTTTATTTTTATTCCTTGATTTTTGCTCCTGTTTAGTAATAAATAATTTATCTATCCTCTGTTTTAGTTGTGTTTTTGTGTTTAATTAGTGTTTGTGCCAAGTAGAACCGTTGGGAAGACTTGGGGAAAGACTTTTTAATCTTGCTGTAAAAAATAGAAACTTTAGCGCTCACGAGAACTGCTGCCATTTTTATTTGGAAAGTGATATTTAGTTAATTATTATTTAAGATGATTAATAGATAAATTCCTCACGTCAAGAAATTTATTTTAGAATTTTTGGGGTTCCAGATCTTGCGTTAGCTACAGATTACTACAGACTGTTCTGTTTTTGACAGATTCTGTTTTTCGTGTGTTGTTTGCTTATTTTGATCAATCTATGGCTAGTAAAATAGTTTATAAACCATAGATAAGTTGGAATACAGTAGGTTTAATACCAATATAAATAAATAATGAGTTCATTACAGTAACTTGAAGTGGTGTTTTGTTTTCTTTCACTAACGGAGCTCACGAGATTTTCTACTTTAAGTTTTGTGTTGTGAAGTTTTCATGTTTTGGGTAAAGATTTGATGAATTATGGAACAAGGAGTGGAAAGAGCCTAAGATTTGGTATGCCCATGGCACCCCCAATATAATCTAAGGACACCTAAAAGCCAAAGCTTGGGGATGCCCCGGAAGGCATCCCCTCTTTCGTCTACTTCTATCGGTAACTTTACTTGGAGCTATATTTTTATTTACCACATGATATGTGTTTTGCTTGGAGCGTCTTGTATTATTTGAGTCTTTATTTGTTAGTTTACCACAGTCATCCTTGATGCACACACCTTTTTTTAGAGAGACACTCATGATTCGGAAATTGTTAGAATACTCTATGTGCTTCACTTATATCTTTTGAGTTATGTAGTTTTTGCTCTAGTGCTTCACTTATATCTTTTAGAACTCGTTGGTAGATTTGTTTTATAGAAACTTTTGTTCTCTCATGCTTCACTTATATTATTTTTAGAGTCCTACAAAACAGCATGGTAATTTGCTTCAATTATGTTAGGCATTCAAGATTAATAATAAAATTTTCTTGTGAGTGTGTTGAATACTATGAGAAGTTTGAAACTTGATAATTGTTTTGAGATATGGAGATGGTGATATTAGAGTCATTCTAGTTGAGTAGTTGTGAATTTAAGAAATGCTTGTGTTGAAGTTTGTGATTCCCGTAGCATGCACGTATGGTGAACCATTATGTTAAGAAGTCGGAGCATGATGTATTTATTAATTGTCCTCCTTATGAGTGGCGGCCGGGGACGAGCGATGGTCTTTTCCTACCAATCTATCCCCCTAGGAGCATGAGCGTAGTACTTTGCTTTGATAACTAATAGATTTTTGCAATAAGTATGTGATTTCTTTATGACTAATGTTGAGTCCATGGATTATACGCACTCTCACCCTTCCACCATTGCTAGCCTCTCTAATACCGCGCACCTTTCGCCGGTATCATACACCCACCATATACCTTACTCCAAACAACCACCATACCTACCTATCATGGCATTCCCATAGCCATTTCGAGATATATTGCCATGCAACTTTCCATCGTTTCGTTTATTATGACACGCTCCATCATTGTCATATTGCTTCGCATGATCATGTAGTTGACATTTTAGTTGTGGCAAAGCCACCGTTCATAATTCTTTCATATAAGTCACTCATGCATCATTGCTATCCTGGTACACCATCGGAGGAATTCATATAGAGTCATACAATGTTCTAGTATCGAGATGTAATCATTGAGTTGTAAATAAATAGAAGTGTGATGATCATCATTCATAGAGTATTGTCCCAAAAAAGAGAGAAAGGCCAAATAAAGAGAAGGCCCCCCCAAAAAGGGGGCAATACTACTATCCTTTTTTCCACACTTGTGCTTCAAAGTAGCACCATGATCTTCATGATAGATACTCTCTTATGTTATCACTTTCATATACTAGTGGGAATTTTTCATTATAGAACTTGGCTTGTATATTCCAACAATGGGCTTCCTCAAAATGCCCTAGGTCTTCATGAGAAAGCAAGTTGGATGCACACCCACTTAGTTTGTTTTGTTGAGCTTTCATACATTTATAGCTCTAGTGCATCCGTTGCATGGCAATCCCTACTCACTCACATTGATATCTATTGATGGTCATCTCCATAGCCCGTTGATGCGCCTACTTAATGCGAAACTATCTTCTCCCTTTTTGTCTTCTCCACAACCACCATTCTATTCCACCTATAGTGTTATCTCCATGGCTCACGCTCATGTATTGCGTGAAGATTGAAAAAGTTTGAGAACACCAAAAGTATGAAACAATTGCTTGGCTTGTCATCGGGTTGTGCATGATTTGAATACTTTGTGTGGTGAAGATGGAGCATAGCTAGACTATATGATTTTGTAGGGATAACTTTCTTTGGCCATGTTATTTTAAAGAGACATAATTGCTTAGTTAGTATGCTTGAAGTATTATTATTTCTATGTCAATATTAAACTTTTGTCTTGAATCTTTCGGATCTGAATATTCATACCACAATTAAGAGAATTACATTTAAATTATGCCAAGTAGAATTCCACATCAAAAATTCCATTTTTATCATCTACCTACTCGAGGACGAGCAGGAATTCAGCTTGGGGATGCTTGATACGTCTCCAACATATCTATAATTTCTAATTGTTCCATGCTATATTATATCCTGTTTTGGACATTATTGGGATTTATTATACACTTTTATATTATTTTTGGGACTAACCTATTAACCGGAGGCCTAGCCCAGAATTGCTGTTTTTTGCCTATTTTTGGGTTTCGCAGAAAAAGAATATCAAACGGAGTCGAAACGGAATGAAACCTTTGGGAACGTGATTTTCAGAACAAACATGATCCAGAGGACTTGGACCCTACGTCAAGCAAACAACGAGGAAGGCACGAGGTAGGGGGAAGCGCCTACCCCCCTCCCCCCAGGCGTGCCCTCCACCCTCGTGGGGCCCACGTTGCTCCACCGACGTACTCCTTCCTCCTATATATACATACGTACCCCCAAACTACCAGATACGGAGCCAAAACCCAAATTCCACCGCCGTAACTTTCTGTATCCACGAGATCCCATCTTGGGGCCTTTTCCAGAGCTCCGCCAGAGGGGGTATCGATCACAGAGGGCTTCTACATCAACACCATAGCCTCTCCGATGAAGTGTGAGTAGTTTACTTTAGACCTACGGGTGCATAGTTATTAGCTAGATGGCTTCTTCTCTCTTTTTGGATCTCAATACAAAGTTCTCCCCCTCTCTTGTGGAGATCTATTTGATGTAATCTTCTTTTGCGGTGTGTTTGTTGAGATCGATGAATTGTGGGTTTATGATCAAGTTTATCTATGAACAATATTTGAATCTTCTCTGAATTGTTTTATGTATGATTGGTTATCTTTGCAAGTCTCTTCGAATTATCAGTTTGGTTTGGCCTACTAGATTGATCTTTCTTGCAATGGGAGAAGTGCTTAGCTTTGGGTACAATCTTGCGGTGTCCTTTCCCAGTGACAGTAGGGGCGGCAAGGCACGTATTGTATTTTTGCCATCGAGGATAACAAGATGGGGTTTATATCATATTGCATGAGTTTGTCCCTCTACATCATGTCATCTTGCTTAAAGTGTTACTATGTTCTCTTGTACTTAATACTCTAGATGCATGCTGGATAGCGGTCGATGTGTGGAGTAATAGTAGTAGATGTAGGCAGGAGTCGGTCTACTTGTCTCGGACATGATGCCTATATACATGATCATACCTAGATATTCTCATAACTATGCTCAATTCTGTCAATTGCTCAACAGTAATTTGTTCACCCACCATAATACTTATGCTCTCGAGAGAAGCCTCTAGTGAAACCTATGGCCCCCGGGTCTATTTTCCATCATATTAATCTTCCAATACTTAGTTATTTCCTTTGCTATTTATTTTACTTGCATCTTTATTTCTCTTTATCATAAAAATACCAAAAATATTATCTTATCATATCTATCAGATCTCACTCTCGCAGGTGACCGTGAAGGGATTGAGAACCCCTTTATCGCGTTGGTTGCGAGGAGTTTATTTGTTTGTGTAGGTGCGAGGGACTCGTGCGTGGCCTCCTACTGGATTGATACCTTGGTTCTCAAAAACTGAGGGAAGTACTTACGCTGCTCTACCGCATCACCCTTTCCTCTTCAAGGGAAAACCAACGCAGTGCTCAAGAGGTAGCAGGGCCCTAGTGACAAGCATTAGGCCTAGCAAAGTCATAGCAACATCGATCTTAGAACATAGTGTATACTAGGGATCAAACCCTAACAAAAATAACTCGATTACATGGTAAATCTCATCCAACCCATCACGGTCCAGCAAGCCTGCGATGAAATTACTCATGCGCGGTGGTGAACATCATGAAATTGGTGGAGGATGGTTGGTGATGACGATGGCGACGATTTCCCCTCTCCGGAGCCCAAAACAGACTCCAGATCTGCCCTCCCAAGGAATAACAGGGCTTGGCGGCGGCTCCATATTGTAAAACGCGATGAATCCTTCTCTCTGATTTTTTTCTGCCTGGACGTGAATATATGGAGTTGGAGTTGAGCTCGGTGGAGGTCCAGGGGGCTCACAAGGATGGAGAGTGCACCCCAGGGGGGTGGGCACGCCCCCACCCTTGTGGCCAGGGTGTGGGCCCCTTTGGTTGATTCTTTCACCAATATTTTTTTATTTATTACAAAACTAATCTCCATGAAGTTTCAGGTCATTCTGAGAACTTTTATTTCTGCACAAAAGTAACACCAGGGAAATTCTGCTGAAAACAACGTTTGTCCGGGTTAGTTCCATTCAAATCATGCAAGTTAGTGTCCAAAACAAGAGCAAAAGAGTTTGGAAAGTAGATACGATGGAGACGTATCATATCTCTGGGCCCTCACGGTAATACACATCATAAGAAGCCTTGCAAGGAAAGTGACTAATGAGTTATATGTAGGAGCCAATATGGGCATCCAGGTTCCGCTATTGGTTATTGACCGGAGAGGTTTCTCGTTCATGTCTACATAGTTCTCGTACCCATAGGGTCTGCACGCTTAACGTTCATTGACGACATAGTGTTATATGAGTTGGTGACTGAATGCTGTTTGGAGTCCAAGATGACATCACAGACATGACGAGGAGTCTCAAAATAGTCGAGAGGTAAAGATTGATATATAGTATGATGGTATTTGGACACCTAAAGAGTTTCGGAGTGCACCGGGTAGTCACCGGGTCACCGGAAGGGGTTCCGGACAACCCTGGTGTAAGTGCATCTAGTGCCCCTTAGTGATTTTGGTGTATTGAAGACTAATAGGTTAAGGGACTAATGTGTTTGTGAGTGTACACAAGTCTATAAGTCTTTGAGGAATTTGATATTTACAGAGAAAGTCGACCCCTAAAAATGAAGTTCTTCGACCGAAGACTTTGGATCTCTTAAGACTTTCTGAAGACTTTGAAATTGAAGAAATTGGTGTGACCTTGAAGACTTGGTATTCATTTGAGGAATATGAAGCGTGAAGACTTTTGTTTCCGTAGTTTCATTTTCTCTTTATTGAGTCATAGGAAACACCGTACTGTTAAAGGGGGTCGAGGAAATACTAAGGAAAAATTTCCATGTGATGCTCAACTCAAAATCCTACACCTACCAATCCCTTCGAGTGAATCCATTAGAAATCTCATACAGTTCAGTCATATTCTTTAGTGACAGAGACGAAGTTCTTTTGGTCACTAAGGAATTTGTTCTGACTGAGGAGTTAGGAATTCGCCAGTGCGGATTGCCTACACAGTGAGAAGCATGATAGCCCTGAGGATTTTTCTACTCAAAATTCTGACCGTTGTTGTGCTATGCGCCAGCTGTCCCAAAATATCTATCCACCTAACGGTCATATCATTGAAGGGCATTTATGTCTTATCATGTCGGGCTGCTTCCTAGGCTATAAATAGCCACCCCCTACAACCACTAGCTGGTTGGCTGCTCCGAGAGAAACTGACACTTGTCATTTGAGAGCAACCCATCCTCCGAGGACTTTGAGAGAAAATCATCAAGTGAGGAAAAAACCCAAACAGAAACACCTACAAACCCCAAGTGATTGAGCATCACTGAAGAGATTGATCCTTCGTGGATCTGATGCTTGTTACCTTTGAAGACTGTGCTTCTTCCAGACGGTTAGGCGTCATGGTCTAGAGCATTCAAGAGGAATTGTGGATCGCCGAGTGACCAAGTTTGTGAAGGTTCGGAAGTCACCTAAAGACTTACCACGAGTGATTGGACGAGGTCTGTGTGACCTTAGTTCAAGGAGAATACGTTGAGGACTTGGTGTCCTGAGCTCCGTGCTCAGGACTGGGTGTCCAGGACTGTGTGTCCTCGAGTTTAAATACTCAGCTGCTCCAACCAGACGTACAACTGAGACAGCAGTGGGAAATGGTCTACCAAATCATTGTCTTCACCAAGCTTACTAGTTCTATTCCCTCAACTCTTTCATTTCCTCATAACGGTGTTGTGTGTTTGTTCATATCTGTGCTTGAAGACTTTGACTAAAGACTTTCTCAATTTCCTCAGTTCAATTTCTTCAGTATGTTTGTCTTCATCTTGTGTTATCCTGTGCTTACGCTTCCTGTACTTTGTGCTTGTCTTCATTTCATCATGATGACTATGCTTGTGTTCTGTTATGTTTACTTTTGAGTACTTATTCTGCTGCTAGTAGTTCTTCGCTAAGAAATTTCCTCACCGGCAAATTCCTCACTGAAGAATTTCATAAAAATCGCCTATTTACCCCCCTCTAGTCGATATAACGCACTTTCAATTGGTATCAGAGCAAGGTACTCCCTTGTTCTGTGTGATTTTGGTTTAACCTCCTAGAGTTTTAATTATGTCGACCGCAGGTATGATCAAGGTCTCTGCTGGATGACCTACCTTCGATGGGACGGACTACCCCTACTGGAAGAATAAGATGCGAATGCATCTTGAGGCAATTGATAACGATCTCTGGTATGTTGTGGAAAATGGTGTTCCCTCAGTCACACCTTCTCTGAATGCTGCTGATGTGAAGAGATTCAAGCAACTCGATTCTTAAGCGAAGAATATCATATGTGGCCATCTGAGCAAAGGACAGTATGGAAGAGTGAGTGCTTTGGAAACTTCTAAGCTTATCTGGGATAGACTGTCCAAAGTGAATGAAGGAGTCTCAACACAACGTGACTCTCGAGTTGATGTTCTTCACAATCTCTTCAACCGCTTCAAAAGACTCGACAATGAAAATGTTCAACAAACCTTCGATCGCCTCACTGACATCTCAAATGAGCTTCAAGCACTTGGTGCCACTGACATCACCGACCATGAGGTGATGAAGAAATTGCTGAGATCGCTTGATTCCTCATTTGACACTCTGGCATTGATAATACAAGAATGTGCTGCTGATTACAAGCCACTTGATCCCGCTGATATTCTCGAGAGGCTAAATACTCATGAGTTCCAACTTGCTGAAAAAAGAGATCTCTATGGTTCGAGCTATGGCAAATCACGTGCACTGAAGGCCAAGGCAGTATCTGAGTCCGAAGATGAAGACTCTGGTAGCAGCCTTGGTGATCCTGAAGAACTAAGCCATGATCTAGCTTTGCTCATGAAGAAGTTCCAAAAGTTCTCAAGGCGTGGTCGCTTTAGAAGACCCTCAAGGAGCAATGATTCCTCATCCAGTGACTACAAGAGGAGGCTCTGTCACAAATGCAAGAAACCTGGACATTACATTCAAGATTGTCCTCAGTGGGAAAAGGAATCAAAGAAGAAGAAATACAAGGATTACAGTTCTGATGATGCGAAGAAAAAGAATAAATCCACAAAATCTTCATCATCAAAACCCTCAAAGCCTTCATATCACAAGAAGAGCAGCTCCAAGAAGGCTAGGGCATTCATTGGCAAGGAAATGGAATCTGAGGCTTAATCTGAAGAAAATGAGGAAGATGAGACATCTGAGGAGTCCGAATCCGGAGTGGCGAGCCTAGCTCTCGCTACTGCATTCGTTAGCAAGTCTATCTTCAACACCGAAGAAAATGACCTCACCAACAAGGCTGATGAAGGCGATGATGACTACGCTCCCACCTATTGCTTCATGGCAAAGGGTGCCAAGGTACTCAAATATACCTCCTCTGAATCAAGTGAGAATGAATCTGATGAAAACCTTAAGCCCAACTATTCTAAACTTGCTAAGATTTCTGTAAAACAACAAAGGGCTTTAGAAAAGGTTCAAATCATGCTAGAAAAAAGTGATGATATGTTGGGTGAAGAAATGGATCGCACTAAAGCCTTGACTAAAAATCTTCAGAGACTTCAGACTAGGTTTGACAATCTTCAAGGTCATCATAACACTCTCTTATCCGATCATGAGAAGCTTTCTTATGAATTTCTTTAAAGAAAGCAAGATCTTGAAAAGCTAAGAGTGAGTTATGACGATCTTCAGAAGGAGCGCGATTCATTACTTGCTCAACAAATCAGCGCTTCTCAGGAAGAATTTGTTCCTCCTTGTTTGAAATGCATTGAATGTGAATCTGCTAATTCTTCACCTGAATGTTGAAATGCTGCTAATGTTTCAAATTCTTCACATGCCTCTGCTATCACTAATTCCTCATCTGAGGACATTGCTAGTATCACTGACGATGCAGGGCTGAAGGAATTGTACATGACAGGCATGTACAAAACCCTCAAAGGGCATCAGACTCTTTGTGATGTGCTTAAAAAGCAAATCCTCAATGGGAACCCTAGGAAAGAGGGTATTGCCTTTGAGAGGAAACTCAATGCTGATGGTACATATTGGAAGCCTGAGCAGTACCCCAAAAATACATGGGTTGCTGCAAAAGGACCTCCAGTTGATCCATCTAACTTATCTGGATTTGCATGTGAATCTCCTCGTTCTGATGATGAGTCATTTGACTCCAACTATAAACTGTTCAAAAATCAGAATGGTGAAGTATTTGCTAGATATGTTGGCACTAACTGCAAGAACGGTTCCCCTATGAAGAAAATCTGGGTTCCCAAAAGATGCCTTGAAAATCTTCAGGTGAATGTCATCATGACGCCACCTGTGAAGAATAGGAACCCCAGATCAAATTCTTCATATGGACCAAATTCTTCATATGGATCCAAGTCCTCATACGGACCAAACTCCTCAAAAGGATCAAAGTCGTCAGATGAACATCATCGTGCTAACCCGTCTGTTTCGCAGGGAAGATCTAAGGATTATTGATATGTGCATTATTCTTCAAATCATTATGTCCATAAGTCCTCGAAGAATTTCACTGCTTACTCTTATGCTTACTCTAACCCCTCTTATGTGAAACGAAATGAACTGGCTTCTATGCCACCCTTCTCGTATGGAGCTCGCAGAATGATGAACTCTTTGCCACCCCTTCAGATGTGGGTGGTTTAGAAAAGGGACTAATCTCTTCTGCGGGGTCAGGTCTCTAGACTTACGTAATCATCTGAAGAATTTGCTAGAGACCTGAGCATGCCTGAAAGGACGCAGGCTAATCATGAAGAAATGAATTTTCATTTCTCACGTCCTCATACTGCTTTATCTGTTCTTTTGCTTGATGAAATTGATCTGATGAATTGATGTCATATTCTTCACTGATGAAGTATATTAGTTCGTAAGTTGCACTAATTCATCTGCAGGATGATCAACCCAAAGCCACTGAGTGGGTCCTCGATAGTGGATGTACAAATCACATGACTGGTGACAAGATTCTATTGATGGATGCTCCATTATCTCTGTCGCATATGAAACATATCATATTTGCCGACAAAGGAAAAAGTTAGGTATTGGGTCTAGGTAAGGTTGCGATCACAAAGGATCGACACATGGACAAAGTCATGCTTGTTGAGTCCTTAGGATACAACCTTATGTCTGTCTCAATGCTTTGTGATCTTGATATGGTTGTTGTCTTTGGCAAGTACCGTTGTGTTGTGGTTATGGAAGCTGACAATTCCAAAGTCTTCAAAGGCTTTAGGAGAGGAGACCTGTATATTGTTGATTTCTCTACAGGACCACAACCAGCCATGTGCCTACTTGCAAAAGCTTCAGAAGGCTGGCTCTGGCATCGACGACTTGGTCATGCAGGCATGAGGAATTTGTACACGCTTGCGAAGAAGAAGCATGTCATTGGCATTGAGAATGTCAAATTCCTCAAGGACCACTTATGCGGAGCCTGTGAAGCTGGAAAGATGACCAAGGCCAAGCATCCAGCAAAGACTATCATGACCACTACTCGTCCATTTGAATTGCTTCGCATGGATCTCTTCGGTCCTAATCATTATTCTGCTGTTTCAAATGAAGCATCTCAATATGGCTTTGTTATTGTTGATGATTACTCTCGTTACACATGGGTACACCTTGTTACTTACAAACATGAAGTGCAGGAAGTCTTCAAACGATTTTCCTCGAGGGCTTCAACCAACTTTGGTGTGAAGATCATGCACATCAGAAGTGACAATGGCACCGAGTTCAAGAATCCTGGTCTCGATGACTATCTTGATGAACTTGGTATTACTCATGAGTTATCTGCTCCTTACACTCCTCAGCAGAACGGTGTCATGGAGCGCAAGAACAGAACTCTTGCTGAAATGGCTTGCACTATGCTTGATGAATACAAAACGCCTCGTCGGTTTTGGATTGAGGCAATTGACACTGCGTGCCACATCATCAACAGAGTATATCTTCACAAATTCTTCAAGAAGACTGCCTATGAACTCCTCACTGATAACAAACCCAATGTAAGTTACTTCAAAGTCTTCGGTGCTAAATGTTGGATTAAAGATCCTCTTCACAACTCAAAATTTGCACCGAAAGCACATGAAGGTTTTATGCTTGGTTACGGAAAGGACTCGCACACCTACAGAGTCTTCAACAACGTTCTTCACAAGGTTGTTGAAACTGTAGATGTGTGGTTCGATGAAACTAATGGCTCGCAAAGAGAGTACCTACCTACTGTGATAGATGAACCAGCACCTGAGGAAACTATCAAGTTCAAGGCTACTGGGGATGTCATTCCTACTGAAGAATCTGCTGAAGAATTCATTCCAAAACATGAAGAACGTCGAGCTAATGCACCTGAAGAAAATACTGAAGAAAATGGTGCTGAAGAGAATGCTGATCAAATTCCTCAACGACAACCAGCTCATCCTCGCATTGCAAAAGAAGTGCAAGTTGAAAAGATCATCAATGACATCAAAGCACTAGGTCCTCTCACACGCTCAAAAGCTTCACATTTATCTAACTTTTGTGGGCACTATGCTCTTGTCTCTATCACAGAGCCCACTAAGGTAGATGAAGCATTTCTGGAGCCTGGGTGGATTCAGGCCATGCAAGAAGAATTACATCAGTTCGAGCTCAACAATGTCTAGGAACTGGTCAAACGTCCAGATCCTCGCAAGCACAATATCATTGGCACAAAGTGGATCTACCACAACAAGCAAGATGAAAATGGCCTTGTGGTGAGAAATAAGGCACGGCTCATAGCTCAAGGCTACACACAGGTTAAAGGAATTGATTTCGATGAAATTTTTGCACCTGTTGCTAGACTTGAGGCTATTCTCATACTACTTGCTTATGCTAACCATCATGATATCACTTTATATCAAATGGATGTGAAAAGTCCATTCCTCAATGGTAAGCTTGAGGAAGAAGTATATGTTGCTCAACCCCCAGGTTTTGAAGATCCAAAGAATCCTGACAAAGTCTTCAGGCTCAACAAGGCCCTCTAAGGCCTCAAGCAGGCCCCACGGGCATGGTATGATACCTTGAAGGAATTCTTCATGAAGAAAGGCTTCAAACCCAGTTCACTCGACCCTACTCTTTTCACTAAATCTTATGATGGTGAATTGTTTGTGTGCCAAATATATGTTGATGATATTATCTTTGGCTGTACTGACCAACGTTATAGTGATGAATTTGCCTATATGATGAGTGAAGAATATCAAATGTCTATGATGGGAGAGTTGAAATTCTTCTTAGGTCTTCAAATTCGTCAACAACGCAATGGCATATTCATATCTCAGGAGAAATACCTCAAGGATGTACTGAGGAAATTCGGCATGCAAGATTGCAAAGGCGTCAAAATTCCTATGCCCACAAATGGCCATTTGTGCACTGATGAAAATGGTATCGACTTCGATCATAAGGTATACCACTCCATGATTGGCTCTTTATTGTATTTATGTGCATCTAGGCCAGACATAATGCTTAGTGTTTGCATGTGTGCCCGATTTCAAGCTACACCGAAGGAATCACACCATAAGGCTGTGAAGCATGTTCTTCGATATCTAGCTCACACACCAACACTTGGATTATGGTACCCCAAGGGCTCGGCTTTTGATCTCATTGGATATTATGACTCTGACTATGCTGGTGATCGTGTGGACCGTAAGTCAACATTTGGTACATGTCATTCCCTCGGATGATCTTTGGTCTGTTGGTCCTTGAAGAAACAGAATTGCGTATCACTATCTACCGCTGAAGCTGAGTATATTGTCGCTGGTTCTTGTTGTGCTCAATTGCTATGGATGAAGCAAACTCTCAAGGACTACGGCGTCAACATGAAGAATGTGCCTATCTTTTGTGACAATGAGAGTGCCATCAAGATTTCTCACAACCCAGTTCAGCACTCGAAGACAAAGCACATTCAAATTCGTCATCATTTTTTTCGTGATCATGTGTTGAAGGGCGACATTTCTATTGAGCATGTGAAGACTGAAGAACAGCTAGCCGATATCTTCACAAAGCCCTTGGATGAGAAGAGATTTAGCAAGTTGCGGTGTGAGCTAAATATCCTAGAATCTTCTAATGTTCTTTGAAAAGGACACTCATCCTAACACTTATGCAAAATTGATGACTTAGATGTGCAACACATGAAGAAACGTTTTTCTTCAATCAATGAAGAATAACACTCTTAGTGTGAAGAAATTAATGAAGATTTTGATTCTCAGAACCCTACGATAATTGTACGCGGTGTCTGAAATCATCATTCTTATACGGTGGGTCACGCCACCATCGAAAGTTGAAATTCCTCAAATTGTTCATATTCTTCAACCTTATATATGAGTTTATGTCCTCTACATCATTCACTTATTGCTAATTCTTTAAGTTGGTTTTCTGCTAAGTGAATGTGATCGGACCCTTCCCCCTCTATGCTAAACTCAACCCAATCTGTTCACAAATTCTTCATGTGCCTATTTGAAACTCGTTCAAAATCTTCACGGTGTCCTTGTCAGCTGAAGAAATTGCGAACGGAACTTTAAAACCTATCTTATCTAAATTTTTGGTTTTGCCGCTCAAACCGTTCCGCATCCCACGATATACTTATCCTTTCACCCACGATCGCACACGATCTCCACCTCTCAGTACGTGGGTGACACATGTCAAGCGAATGAGAAGGGTCAGGGGCACGTTCGTCCAATTTCTTCGGGCGAATAGTTTTTCACCGTGGCTATAAATACCCCTCTTCCCCTTCCTCACTTCCTTTACTCCGCTCGACCTCTCTCCAGCTCGAGCTTCTCAAACCCTAGCGCTGCCGCTACTTCATCATCGCCGGTGAGGAAGAGCTTCACCGCCTCAACCTCGTCGCCGCCGTACTCGCGCCGGCCGGGAAAATCTTCACTCCGCCGCCGATGTAGCGGTCTTCCGCCGCCGAGTTAGGGCATGGAAGATCTACACAGACGAAATTCACCTCTCCACCTCACTGTTCGTCGTGTTCTTCATCCAGGGTAATTAAAAGTTACTTTTACTACCATTGTTGATTCGAATGATTATCTACAAAATCTTCAAAGGTGTTTTTCTTCATATCTTCACACACTAAAACACCTCTCATATCATCCGTTCTTGATTCATTTCTCTAAGCTATGTTTTTCTTCAAGATTCCTCAAATGTGTGGATTTTTAATCTACACATCCCTGGAATGTAAGACAAAGAATGCTTAGTGAAATTCTTCAAGACTCATCTAGTCAAATTCCTCAAACTTGTTCTTTATAAAACCTTCTGAGAACGCATATGACCTCTCCAAATTCCTTGCAACTATACTCTATTCACAGGTACTCATGGAAGCTACTGAATCACCAGGTTCTCATCAACTTAACTCATTTGCAACGTTCCTCGAAGAAAAGTTGCATTCTTCTTCAGAGAATTCATTTGTTCAAATTCCTCAACTGAAGAAAATGGCTGACGGTAAGAAGCCACAGAAAGGAGGAAAGAGGCTGAGGTCAACACAGCGTTTGAGATCTCTGATGATATATATGCTGGGTACTGCACACCTCCTGAGGAAGACAAAAATCAGCGCAAGGTGCACATTCAGAAGATAGAAAGGAGATGGGCTAGAGAGTGGAGGGAGTACATATATGTCACTCCCAAATACATGAAGAAATTTGCACTCAATCCTCCATGCCCAAGACCTCCATTGGCACCTGGCCAAATAGCAGATCCCACCAGCCTCAAGCACGGTGAGGACTATCCTAATGAATGGGCCAAGCGCCAAGCCAAGTTGGCTAAGCAAGCCAGAAAAGCAGTGAGGAAATTCAATGAAGACTCTGCTGCTGCTGCCTCTGCTAAGGCCTCTGCAGTTAAGCCAAAGAAGGCTATGTCAAAGAAGCCTGCGCGCAAGCCAAGTGCTTCACCAATAGTGCCCTCATGGCCAGAATCCTCAAAGTCCTCACGGCCAATTCCTCATGCTGCTCCTGCTGCTCCAAAGTCCTCAGCTCCTCCGCCAAAGTCTTCGGCCGCTCTGACTAAATCCTCAGCACCTGTGCATCTCACCTCGTGCCAAAGGACAGCAGGCATACCTATTGCCTCAGGAGCCTCAGCTAGTTCCTCAGCTGCACCAAATTCCTCAACATGACCCTCTCTACTGAACACAAAGGCCACTGCTGGACGAGGTCCTCGCCCAAGTCCTCAGAAGAAGCAGGTCGCCTTCCAAGTTTCGTCCGAAGAAGATGAAGCTGATGATGATGAACTTGCTGAAATCATCAGAGATAGGCAAGTCAGGGCTGCTAGAGCCAAGGGAACAAATGTGCCACTGCTTTGATCCCAAGTTGATCCTCGAATACATTGACTTTTGGCACAAGGACCCCAACACTCCCATGCCTGACTTCAAGCTGACTCCTGGCCAAAGTCACATGCTGACCCACTTCATTCAAGAAGAAAAATAGAAATTTGAGAAGGCCATGCAGATCAAGAAAGCGCAGTACAGGACGGAGCGCTATCTGAAGAAAAATGTTGTCTCTATGACAACTGAAGAACTTGTCACTACTCAATCTGAGATCAAGAAACTCAGTGATGAATTTGACGCATACCATGCTGATTGGCTTGGAGCCAAAGTTCGTTTTGTAAGACTTGCTGGTAACTTCACTTCCAATGTTGCAGCCCCAATGCAACAGGAAGTTCCTCAGGCTGAAGCATCTGCTCAGCCAACTGAAGAACATGCCAGCACCGCTGATGAAAATCAGGTTGCTGAAGAAAACGTGAGTTTTAGGGCTGATGACTGCATTCCAGCCGCTGAAGAAATTGCCAGGGCATCCACTAGTGGTGCGCCTGAAGAAACTGAAGAAATCAGGGCAACTGCATCAGTTGTGCCTGAAGAAAATCAACCAGATTCCTCTGCTTCTCCTGTGCCAACACCAACTCCGATCCTTCCATCTGCATCAGATGTGAAGAAAACCAAGGTTGCAGAGCGTGCAACAGTGAAGAAAAGGAAAGCATCAGCTACTTCAGATTCTTCAGCTCCAAAGAAGATGAAGCCTTTGACCAGTTCATTTGCTAATCCCATTGATGTTGTTCCGATCTCAACCATGCCATCAAAGGACCTTCTTCCTTTTGGTGAAGAATATGAGATCCCTAGCGGATCTGATGAAGAAAATCATTTTGATGCTTCGTCAGAGCAGATTGATAAAGAAATTGAAGTGGATACGATCCCTTCAACACCTGTTATATCCTCGCCTATGCCTCAGTTCACATCTGAAGAGGCTGGCGTTGAAGAAATGGAAGATGAAGATGTGGACGTTGGCTGCTCCACACCAGTGATGAGTGATGAATTCTGGGAAAGTGAGCATCCAAACTCTCCAATGTTCACACCGTTGCAGCAAATACCCCAGTCCCCGCACAAACTGTTCAAATGGGCTCTAAAGAAACTCACCCCACTTCATCTGTACATGAGGAAATTCCAGCCACTAGTGCTGAAGAAACTGCTACTGCTGAACATCTGAAGACGCAGACTGCCACTGAAGAGGAACCAGAAATTCCTCAGCCTGAAGAACCTGAGATTGCGATTCCTGAGGTCGTGATGCAACTTACTCACACTCCTCTGCCCAAGCCAAAGGATCCATTCTCACGCAAGAAAAAGTTCAAGGCTGATGATTTCTTCAGCAAGCATGTATTCTTCGAAGACTACAACCCTTATAACTCTGCTCGCATTAGGAAGAGGCATTTCTGGACTGCTAGTCAAACCAATTTCTATTCCTCGGTGTTGTTCAACAAAGAGAAAATCTTCTACCATGAGCATATTCCTCACGTGGATATAGAATCTCTGCCGTGCTTCGCACCAGCCCTCAGTGTTCTTCACGATGCTGGACTGTTAATCTTTTGCTCTGACATCTGCGATTGGAATGAAGAACTGATTCTTCAAATTTGTGCAA
The DNA here is from genome assembly GCF_002162155.2 of Triticum dicoccoides. Lineage (NCBI taxonomy): Eukaryota > Viridiplantae > Streptophyta > Magnoliopsida > Poales > Poaceae > Triticum > Triticum dicoccoides. Next base: position 159,957,409 of record NC_041388.1, read on the forward strand.
CACTGCACATCACAGGAGATTCTGAAGATGTGAATTCATGGGTGCTGGACTGGATGTCTGAAAACACTCACTACACAGCACCAGCTTCTGAATTGCTTCGTGCCTTACCACTCAGTCCTCCCCTTGAAGAAGCTCGTTGCATCTAAAGTGAACCTGATCTTACAAATCACTATATGCAAGTTCTGATGAAACCTTTGAAGCCAGGTCAGGCCCCACGAACCAAATTCCTCGTGAAGGAATTACTTTATGTGCCCAGAACTGTCTATGGTACTCTTACGAGGACAATGAGTCCTATCAAAGGCCACGACTCGTCTGATGAGGAAATTGTTGGCATCATGAAGAATCTGGTATTCAACATCATTCATGGCATTCCTGTCAATTATCATGATTTCTTCATGAGGACTCTGGCAAATGTTGCACTATCTCCGTTTGAGCGGAAGCCTTATGCACCTTAGATTATGAGATTCCTCAGGACAAGGTCTTCCCTCAATTATAAAGATGATTTTCGGAATCATCACAGCTACTTGCCCCCGATTGAAGTCCTCAAGCAGACCTGTTCGTCAGTTGATGCAAAGGGCAAGGCACCAGCTGTTATAGATGAAGGCATTCGTCCATTGGATGGTCAGTTTCACAAAGCTGCCTCTTATTCCACCAATGATGACTCTGCCACACATGACTCTGCCAATGCACCCAAGTCTACTCCTCAAGCCAGTGCTCCTCGTGTGATGACTGATCATGAGCTTCGTTTTAGTCTTCACTAGAAGGTGGATCGAAAACATAAATGGGTTAAGCGTTAGTTTGGTTCATTTCTTCACAACATGACTGCAACACACAATGCAGTGAAGAAAAACCATTACTACCTCCATGAAGTTTTCGGTCGCACCTGGGCCATTCTGTCACATCTGTATGGTGAAGACGATCTGAAGAAAATGGGTCTCAAGGAAGATTTTGACTTGTATGCACCTCCACCGAAGAAATTCAAGAAGGTCAAGGTTCCTTCTCTGGTGGCCAGCTCATTTTCTTCATCGCGCGACACTGATGAGAATGAAGACTTGGACGACACTGCGGCAGGCCCTACTACAAAAAACGACCCCAACAACGCTGGCACTCCTTCATCAACTTGATATTCTTCAGGGTCGTTAGTCCTCATATTCGATCCTTTTGGTCATTTGATGACAAAGGGGGAGAATTTTGAGTTAGTCTTCAAGCGGGTCTTTCTATATGGGCATCTTTTTTTGTTAATTTACAACTCTCGTTCTTCTGAGACTTTTTTGGATCGAGTTGTAAACTTAAACCCGATGGTGCTTTGATACTTTTGATATGTTTTTCTGCATGCTTATTCCTCATATATGCTAATGCATGCATGCTGAATTACATCAGTCACCATATTTCATCATGCATTTCAAATTCTTCACGGTTATATGTCAAATGCGTGTATGAATTACAAGATATAGGGGGAGATCTCCATGATTCAACTCTTCAAGTGTGCATTGCTTCAAAAGCAAATTCCTCACTATGCACATCTTCAGGGGGAGTTCTTCTATATCTTGCAATCAAATTCCTCAACATCAGTATTTACACTTCATATGTTTATCCCCGTTGAAAACTTAACCTATATTGTCATCAATCACCAAAAAGGGGGAGACTGTAAGTGCATCTAGTGCCCCTTAGTGATTTTGGTGTATTGAAGACTTATAGGTTAAGGGGCTAATGCGTTTGTGAGTGTACACAGGTCTATAAGTCTATGATGAGTTTGATATTTATAGAGAAAGTCGACCACTAAAAATGAAGTTCTTCAACCGAAGACTTTGGATCTCTGAAGACTTTCTGAAGACTTTGAAAGTGAAGAAATTGGTGTGACCTTGAAGACTTGGTATTCATTTGAGGAATATGAAGCGTGAAGACTTTTGTTTTCGTAGTTTCATTTTCTCTTTCTTGAGTCATAGGAAACACCGTACTGTTAAAGGGGGTCGAGGAAATACTAAGGAAAATTTTCCATGTGATGCTCAACTCAAAATCCTACACCTACAAATCCCTTCGAGTGAAGCCATTGGAAATATCATACAGTTCAGTCATATTCTTCAGTGACAGAGATGAAGTTCTTGTGGTCACTGAGGAATTTGTTCTGACTGAGGAGTTAGGAATTCGCCAGTGCGGATTGCCTACACAGTGAGAAACATGATAGCCCTGAGGATTTTGCTACTCAAAATTCCAACCGTTGTTGTGCTATGCGCCAGCTGTCCCAAAATATCTATCCACCTAACGGTCATATCATTGAAGGGCATTTATGTCTTATCATGTCGGGCTGCTCCCTAGGCTATAAATAGCCGCCCCCTACCACCATTAGCTGGTTGGCTGCTCCGAGAGATACTGACACTTGTCATTTGAGAGCAACCCATCCTCCGAGGACTTTGAGAGAAAATCATCAAGTGAGGAAAAAACCCAAACCGAAACACCTACAAACCCCAAGTGATTGAGCATCACTGAAGAGATTGATCCTGCGTGGATCCGACACTTGTTACCTTTGAAGACTGTGCTTCTTCCAGACGGTTAGGCGTCATGGTCTAGAGCATCCAAGAGGAATTGTGGATCGCCGAGTCACCAAGTTTGTGAAGGTTCGGAAGTCACCTGAAGACTTACCACGAGTGATTAGACGAGGTCTGTGTGACCTTAGTTCAAGGAGAATACAGTGAGGACTTGGTGTCCTGAGCTGTGTGCTCAGGACTGGGTGTCCGGGACTGTGTGTCCTCGAGTTTAAATACTCAGCCGCTCCAACCAGACGTACAACTAAGACAGCAGTTGGAACTGGTCTACCAAATCATTGTCTTCACCAAGCTTAGTGGTTCTATTCCCTCAACTCTTTCATTCCCTCATAACGGTGTTGTTCATTTCCTCATATCTGTGTTTGAAGACTTTGACTGAAGACTTTCTCAATTTCCTCAGTTCAATTTCTTCAGTTTGTTTGTCTTCATCCTGTGTTATCATGTGCTTACGCTTCCTGTACTCTGTGCCTGTCTTCATTTCATCATGATGACTATGCTTGTGTTCTGTTATGTTTACTTTTGAGTACTTATTCCGCTGCTAGCTAGTAGTTCTTCGCTAAGAAATTTCCTCACCGACAAATTCCTCAGTGAAGAATTTCATAAAAATCGCCAATTCACCCCCCTCTAGTCGATATAACGCACTTTCACCTAGTAAGTGTATGGGCTTAATGGGGCAAAGGGGGGACAGACCGGCCCACTAGGGGGCTGGTGCACCCCTCTACATAGCTGGCCAGTCCTAGGGGAATGAAAGGGGAGGGGTGGCCCCTCCTACCTTTCCCTCCTCACAAGAGAAAGGAAAGGGGGCTGCTATTTCTTGAGCGTGCATTGGTTTTTCCCTTGAAGAGGAAAGGGTGATGCGGCAAAGTAGAGATAAGTATTTCCCTCAGCTAAGAACCAAGGTATCAATATAGTAGGAGATACAAGCAAGTCCCCAATCTATGCACCTGCACAAACAATCAAACACTTGCACCCAACGCGATAAAGGGGTTTTCAATCCCTTCACGGTCCCTTGCAAATGTGAGATCTGATAGAGATGGATATAAAATATTACTAAAACATAAAACGAAATAAAAGTAAATAAATTCTAGCGAGATATTTGTGTGTTTTTTGGTTTATAGATCTGAAAATATATGATGGAAAATAGACCCGAGGGCCATAGGTTTCACTAGAGGCTTCTCTCTTGAAGGAAAATAATATGGTGGGTGAACAAATTAGTGTCGAGCAATTGATAGAAAAGCGCAAATTATGACGATATCCAAGGCAATGATTATGAATATAGGCATCACGTCCGTGTCAAGTAAACCGACTCCTGCATGCATCTACTACTATTACTCCACACATCGACCTCTATCCAGCATGCATCCATAGTATTAAGTTCATAAGAACGGAGTAACGCCTTAAGTAAGATGACATGATGTAGAGGGATAAACTCAAGCAATATTATGGTGACATGGTGTAGAGTGATAAACTTAAGCAAGATGACATGATGTAGAGGGATAAACTTAAGCAAGATGACATGGGTGAAGGAAAATAATACGGTGGGTGAACAATACAAATACAAATACAAATACATGAGCAAAATTCTCCATCATCAGCCCCTAGTTCGAACTGGACATAGTTTAGTTGTGAGTCCCCTGCCAAGGACAGGTTCTTTAATGAGTTTAGCACATCGCCCAAAGGAGAGTGCTGGAAGATGTCTGCGGTGCTGAATCCGAAGATCGATAAACGATCAAGTTCGGCCTCCACGGGCTCACGTGGTTCGGAACTTATGACCGGAGACGAGTCCAGAGTTCCGGTGAAATAGGTATCGTGTGAGATTAAGTCTATGTGCGGCTCCAACACCGGGGAATCTATTGCCTCCGTGGCGGGGTTGAGCTTCCCATCCTTTGATGGCGCAGTCTGCTCCGGTTCTAAGGCCAGAGCGGTTATAGGGGCTGTCTCCTGGATGCGGTCCAATGACAGATTTAGGCCATGTCCATCGGGATGACCAGGAGTGGTTGCTACGGCCTCGGATCCCGCGAAGATCAAGTCTCCACGGATGTCCGCAACATAGTTCAAGCTCCCAAATCTGACCTAGTGGCCAGGGGTGTAGCTATCGATCTGATCCAGATGGCCAAGCAAGTTGGCCCGCAGTGCGAGGCTGCCGAACACGAATATCTATCTAGGGAGGAAGGTCTCACCTTGGGCAACATCGTTGTTGATGATCGAAGGGGCCATCAAACGTTTTGGGGACGACACAATGGAACTCTCAATGAAAGAACCAATGTCGGTGTCAAAACCGGCAGCGGGTAGGGGGTCCCGAACTATGCGTCTAACGTCGATGGTAACAGGAGACAAGGGACACGATGTTTACCTAGGTTCGGGCCATCTCTATGGAGGTAATACCATACGTCCTTCTTGATTGATCTTGATGAATATGAGTATTGCAAGAGTTGATCTACCACGAGATCGTAATGACTAAACCCTAAAAGTCAAGTCTGGCTATGATTATGAGGATTCGTCCTATCTACGGACCTAGTCCTCCGGTTTATATAGACACGGGAGGGATCTAGGGTTACACAAGGTCAGTTACAAAGAAAGGAATCTTCATAGTTGGTCGCCAAGTTTGCCTTCCACGCCAAGGACAGTCCTATCCGGACACGGGTGGAGTCTTTAGCCTTCGTATCTTCACAACCCATCAGTCCGGCGCACGGCTAACAGGCCGGACGCTCGAGGGCCACTTAGTCCAGGACTCCCTCAAGGACACCGCAAGATTGAACCCAAAACTAAGCACCTCTCCCATTCCAAGAAAAACCAATCTAGTTGGCCAAACCAAACCGACAATTTGAAGAGAAAGACAAAGATATCAAATCATGCATATAAGAATTTAGAGAAGATTCAAATAATATTCATAGAGAATCTGGTCATAAATCCACAATTCATCAGATCTCGGCAAACACACCGCAAAAGAAGATTACATCGGATAGATCTACAAGAGCATCGAGGAGAACATGGTATTGAGGATCAAAGAGAGAGAAGAAGCCATCTAGCTACTGGCTATGGATCTGTAGGTGTGTGGTAAACTACTCACGCTTCATCGGAAGGGAAATAGAGTTGATGTAGAAGCCCTCCGTGATCGAATCCCCCTCCGGGAGGGTGCCAGAAAAGGCCCAAAGATGGGATCTCACGGGAACAGAAGGTTACGGCGGCGGAAAAGTATTTTGGTGGATGCTTCTGGTTGTTTGGGAATATTTATGAATTTATAGGCCAAAGATTAGGGTTGGGGGACTCCCGTGGGGCCCACAAGCCAGGTGCACCCCCCTAGGGCGCGCCCTGAGGGCTTGTGGAGCCCTCGGGACTCTTCTTCCTTCCTCTCCAACTCCTACATGTGTCTTCTGGTCCAAGAAAATCATCGTAAAGTTTTATTTCGTTTGGACTCTGTTTGATATTCCTTTTCTATAAAACTCAAAAAAAGAAAAAAAAACAGAGACTAGCACCGGGCTGTGGACTAATTAGCTAGTTCCAAAAATAATATAAAATAGCATACTAATGCATATAAAACATCCAAACATATAATATAATAGCATGGAACAATCAAAAATTATAGATACGTTGGAGACGTATCAAGCATCCTCAAGCTTAATTCTTTCTCATCCTCGAGTAGGCAAATGATAAAAACAGAATTTTTGATGTTGAATGCTACCTATCATATTTATCCATGTAATTTTATTTATTGTGGCATGAATATTCAGATCCACAAGATGCAAAACAAAAGTTTAATATTGACATAAAAACAATGATACTTCAAGCATACTAATAAAGCAATTGCGTCTTCTCAAAATAACATGGCCAAAGAATGTTATCCCTACAAAATCATATAGTCTGGCTATGCTCCACCTTCATCGCACAAAGTATTAAATCATGCACAACCTCGATGACAAGCCAAGCAATTGTCTCATACTTTTGATGTTCTCAAACTTTTTCAACTTTCACGCAATACATGAGCGTGAGCCATGGATATAGCACTATAGGTGGAATAGAATATGGTGGTTGTGGAGAACATGAAAAGGAGATAGTCTCACATCAACTAGGCGTATCAACGGGCTATGGAGATGCCCATCAATAGATATCAATGCAAGTGAGTAGGGATTGCCATGCAACGGATGCACCAGACTTATAAGTTTATGACAGCTCAAAAAGAAACTAAGTCTTTGTGCATCTATCTCGCTTGCTCACGAAGACCTAGGGAAATTTGAGGAAGCCCATAATTGGAATATACAAACCAAGTTCTATAATGAAAAATTCTCACTATTATGTGAATGTGACAACATAGGAGACTCTCTATCATGAAGATCATGGTGCTACTTTGAAGCACAAGCGTGGAAAAAGGATAGTAGCATTGCCCCTTCTCTCTTTTCTCTCATTTTTTGGTGGGCTTCTTTGCCTCTTTTATTTTTCTAAAGTTCGGAGAGTCATCAAAACTTGTGAGGGAATCATAGCTTCCATCATCCTTTCCTCACATGGGACAATGCTCTATTAATGATGATCGTCACACTTTTATTTACTTACAACTCAAGAATTACAACTCGATACTTAGAACAAAATATGCCTCCATATGAATGCCTCTAGCGGTGTACTGGGATGTGCAATGATCTAGCATAGCAAATGACATCAAAAAATGGACAAGCCATGAAAATATCATGCTAGCTATCATACGATCATGCAAAGCAATATGACAATGATGGTGCTTGTCATAATAAACGGAACGGTGGAAGTTGCATGGCAATATATCTCAGAATGGTTATGGAAATTCCATAATAGGTAGGTATGATGGATTTTTTGAGGAAGCGTAAATGGTGGGTTTAATGCACGGGTGAAAGTTGCGCGGTACTAGAGAGGCTAGCAATGGTGGAAGGGTGAGAATGCGTATAATCCATGGACTCAACATTAGTCATAAAGAACTCACATACTTAATGCAAAAATTTATTAGTTATTGAAACAAAGTACTACATGCATGCTCCTATGGGATAGATTGGTAGGAAATGACCATCGCTCGTCCCCGACTGCCACTCATAAGGAAGAAAATTAATAAATAAATCATGCTTCGACTTCATCACATAACGGTTCACCATACGTGCATGCTACGGGAATCACAAACTTTAACACAAGTATTTCTACCAATCCACAATTACTCACTAGCATGACTCTAATATCATGTAGCGACCCGACCCGAATGGATCAAGTCTCTGTGCTTATGTGTCATCCCTGGATCGGTATGCTGACACACACAGTACTCGAAGGATTTATAACAGAGGTAAATCACATGTATAAAGTAACGTAAATACTATTACCTCAATCCATATAGCGGAAGCAACAAGGTTGTGGTTTCCCATTAACACCAACGGCAAAGTTGAGTGTAGAATCGTAACCCTAACGTATCACTTACTCGTCGTAAGAAACTTGCAACATGAGACGTTGCAACCCGAAACGGGTCAGTACATTGAATGTACTGTCAAATTCACACCATAGAGAATGATGAATAAAGGCTATCACTACATGCATATTTGCTGGTGGAAAAGCTCTATGGTTATAAGGTTTTTTGCGAAAAGCCAATTTTTCCCTACTGCAAAGGAATAAATTTATTTAACTATCATGGTGGTTGTGAAACATTGAGAATGGTTGACAGCATTCTCAATCCCAATTAAGTAATTAAAACCCAACAACATTAATTAGAAGTAACGTGATGAGATTCACATGATATTCAAGTACTAGATACTCAAGTTGTCCATAACCGGGGACACGGCTAATCATGATTAGTTTGTAAACTCTGCAGAGGTTTGCGCACTTTTCCCACATGACTCGATCGCCTCCGTTTGTTTTCTCGCACTACATGGTGTTTGAGAAACGGATGACCGAGACATAGTCTTTCAGAAGCGCTAGCACCTTACTTGTGGGGTAGACCGTACCACCTACAACCCCTACATCTGCTAGTCCACCCCGTAAGAGTTCGCACAACTTAGTCAACTACGCCAGAGCCCATAGTAGCATGTGGCTGCACACGGAAGTTTCTAGTTTGAAAGATCTTATGACCCCTTTGAGCCTGGGTGGCGGTCCAAAAAAAACAGGCAAGTCCTGATAGACATCAGGTGCCTCAATCCACCCAGATGTGTGTTTAAGTTGCCACCTTAGATAAACCATTAAAATTATCAACTCACATCTGTCATGGATATCACTCACCCAATCCACGTCTACTAGCATAGCATGGCATAATAAGCAACGTAGAGGTAACTCCCGAAGGTTTCATAATAGTACAGGTGATAGGTACTACCTCTTCTACTTCCCATCCCACAATTTAATTAGATCCTAATCATGCAATGTGAGAGGATTGATCTAATGCAATAAAACATGGGTTGTAGAAAAGGTATGATCAAAGTGTGAACTTGCCTGCAATGTAGATGAACATGATTCGCACTTAAAACTCTTGATAGATCTACTCGTCACACTCCGGTCAATCTATCGTAAGCAAACAATAGTAACCACACAATAAGTACTCATCTAATGCACAGATAAAACTCGAACAAGAGAACAAACCAGATAGTTCAACTTAAGAACTCCGGTTGCAAACAAAGAACGAACCGAACAAAGAAAACGAAAAACAAACGGCGGAAGAAAACAACTCGGTTCTAGCAAGTTGAAACTAGGTCAAATTTTACCGTAGCAAAAGCTTGTTCAAGTTGATTAGACGGAACGGCGATTTTGAAACAAAACTCCAGGCGCTTGAATCACCTGATTCCGATAAACGAGCGAGAAGATAAACTAGAACGAGGATCGGATCTGAGATTGCGATCGCGGAATAAATCCGACGAAAAGAAAGAGACGAACGGTTAAATGAATGGGCGTTCGTTAACCTAGAAGAATCCCGTTATCACGTTCGTTAGGACGAACGGTCCGGCGAACGGTCCAAAGGCAACTAAATCGGAAAAGAAAACGAATCCGATCCAGGGTTTCGGAAAAGAAAACCGAACGAAAAACCGATCTAGAAAACCGGAACGGTTTAGAGAAGAATCGGAAAGAAAACGAATCGGAAGAGAAGAAAAGAATCGGAACGATTAGAAGAAAACAATCCGAGGAAAAGAGACGCGGGGCAACTTTGGCGAGGGGCTCCGGCGAACGGCGGCGTAAGGCGGCGGCGGCGGCGCGGGCAAGGTGCGGTGGCGCGGGTGTGGGGTGGCGCGGTGTAGGGCGCGGGGTGGGGAGGAGAGGGGGTTTGGATTTTTGGT
>NC_041388.1:159967643-159975949 GCF_002162155.2 Triticum dicoccoides
GTCTATGGGGGTATTTATATAGGTGAGGGGAGGGGGTTTCTTGGGGTAGGGGACAAGAAATAGAGTAGGAATAGGAAAGAAAAAGAGGAAACGGAGTAGGACTAGGAATACGAAACAAAGGAAAAAGGGGCAAGGGGCTACCCTAGAATCCTTTTAGGATTCGTAGAGCAAGAGGCGGCGGCCTGGGGCGCTCCTGGCACCTGGCGCTGCGCTGCGCGCAGGGAGGGTGCGGCTTGGCTTGGGCCTTTGGCCCGGACGGGCCTTGGTCTAGTTTTTTTTAACTGATTCTGCGCGCAGAAAAAAAAAAAAGAAAATCTAACGGGCTCCAAAATTCTAAAAGTAAATTTTCCCCGACTCCTAAAAATGAATCGAACAAAATGAACTTTTCTTCGGACCTAAAAAACAATTTTCGAAAACGCGCATTTTTCCCTATCCAAATAAAATGCAAATAAAACTCCGGCAAAACAAAACTTGATCTATTTATTAAATCTTCATTTTTCCTCAATTTTGGGAAAGTCATATTATTACCTCTCTCACATATTTTGACACCAGAAAATAATTGAAGATAAAATAAATAAATCAAATGATCCTCTTTTCAAAATTTGAGAAAACTCAAATATGAAAATAACGAAATCTCCAACGCTCTCCGAAGGTCCTTGAGTTGCGTGAAATTTCTAGGATCGACCAAAATGCAAGAAAATAAGATATAAATCAATAACATTCCAAAACAAAAAATAAATTCAAAAGAACTTTGAATTTAATTCTTTGAAACTCCCAACTCATATTTCATATGATTTGAAGAAGTCATTTTATCTTCTCTCGTGAAAATCATTGAGTCGCATAAAGTTTCAGAATTGGAATATTTTCAACTGAAATTCAAATATTTTTCAAACACCCTTGTCATTTAAATAAATGGAAGAAGTCATGTAATCTTCTCTCTAGGGTTTTGTGTTGAAAAGAATTTGAATTCCTGGAGATCAGAAAGCAAATATGAAAGTTTGGGAAAGTCCTTTTATTCCCTCTCATTTAACTTTCAAAAGTTTCGAATTCACTCACTTTCAGTCAACCAATCGAACAATCAATCAAATCTATCTATTTATTATAGCATTCCAAAATTTAGAATTTTGGGATGTTACATATCACCATCTTTATATCTCAAAACAAACATAAGGAATCAAACTTCTCATAGTATTCAATGCACTTTATATGAAAGTTTTTATTATATCCCTCTTGGATGCCCATCATATTAGGACTAAATTCATCACCTAAGAAAATTACCATGTTGTTTCAATACTCTAAAAATAATATAAGTGAAGAATGAGAGTTCATCCATTTCTTCAAAATAAAACCACCGCGGTTCACTAAAAAGATATAAGTGAAGCACTATAGCAATATGACAAACTACTACAAAAGATATAAGTGAAGATCAATGAGTAGTCGAATAATTATGTAACTATGTGAAGACTCTCTAACATTTAAGAATTTAAGATCTTGGGATAATATTCAAACAGCAAGCAAATCCTAATAAAATAAAATGACTCGCCAAGCAAAACACATATCATGTGGTGAATAAAAATATAGCTCCAAGTAAGGTTACCGATGAACGAAGACGAAAGAGGGGATGTCATCCAGGGCATCCCCAAGCTTATGCTCTTGGTTGTCGTTGAATATTACCTTGGTGTTCCTTGGGCATCCCCAAGCTTAGGCTTTTGCCACTCCTTATTCCATAGTCCATCGAAACTTTACCCAAAACTTTAAAACTTCACAACACAAAACTCTTGGATGCCCATCTTATTAGGACTAAATTCATAACCAAAGCAAATTACCATGCTGTTTAGAGAGACTCTCAAAATAATATAAGTGAAGAATTAGATTTCAACAATTTCTATAAAATAAATACACCACCGTGCTCTAGAAAGATATAAGTGAAGCACTAGAGAAAAATTGCCTAACTCAAAAGATATAAGAAAGCACATAGAGTATTCTAATAAATTCATGATTCATGAGTGTCCCTCTCAAAAGGTGTGTATAGCAATGATGATTGTGGAAAACTAAAAATCAAAGACTCATATCTTACAAGACGCTCCAACCAAAACACATATCATGTGGTGAATAAAAATATAGCCTCAAGTAAATTTACCGATAGACGAAGACGAAATAGGGGATGCCATCCGGGCATCCCTAAGATTAGTTGCTTGGTTTTCCTTCAATATTACCTTGGGGTGCATTGGGAATCCCCAAGCATAGGATTTGCCACTCATTATTCCATAGTCCATCAAATCTTTACCCAAAACATGAAAACTTCACAACACAAAACACAATAGAAAACTCATGAGGTCCGTTAGTATAAGAAAATAAATCAAAACTTTTGGTACTATTGTGAACTCATTCTTTATTTATATTGGTGCAATATCTACCATATTCAAACTTCTCCATGGTTAATACCCCCCGATACTACCCATAGATACACCAAAATAATCAAACGACACAAAGAAAACAGAATCTGTCAAAAACTGAACAGTCTGTAGCAATCTGGATACTTCGAATACTTCTGTAACTTGAAACATTCTGAAAAATTAGGACAACCTGGGCAACTTGCATATCAACCTTATGCAAGAAGAATCAGGATTTTATCACACTTATGTAAAAAAGTGAAAATTATTTTACTGGGCACAAAAGTTCTGTTTTCAGCAAGATCAAATCAACTATCATCGTAAGCCATCCCAAAGGTCTTACTTGACTCAAACACTAATTAAAACACCAAAACATAATTACTATAGAGGTAATAATGTGTATTCTCATAAAAACGTAATATAAAAATATTGGGTTGTCTCCCAACAAATGCTTTTCTTTAATGTCTTCTAGCTAGGCATTGATAATTTTAACGATGCTCATATGAAAGATAGCAATTGAAACACAAAGAGAGCATCATGTAGCATGTGAAAAACAAGTTTAAATATAACATACTTCCTATGCATAGGAATTATATAAGCAAGCAAATTATGAAGACAAGCAAAACTAGCATATGCAAGGAAGAGGAAAGAAATAATAGCAACCTCAATGTAACAAGAGGTAATTTAGTAACATAAAGAGTTATACAACCATATTTTCCTCTCTCATAATAATTACATGTAGGATCATAATCAAATTCAACAATATAGCTATCACATAAAACTTTCTATTCATATCCACATGCATGCAAAGTTGACACTCTCCAAGCCCACCTTTATCAAAACTTTCATAAGATTTATCAATCTCCAAAGTAGTGGGATCATTATTACTTAGAGTTGACACTCTTACAAACCCACTTTCAATATTATAGCAAACATATTCATGATGAGGCGTAAATAAATTTTCAAGATCATAAGAAGAATCACCCCAATCATGATCATTACAATAAGTAGCGAACATAGCAAAATTAGCATCCCCAAGCTTGGGGTTTTCCATATTATTAGCACAATTGACACTAATAGAATTTATAATAACATCATTGCAATCATGCTTTTGATTCAAGGAACTATCAAGTATGGGTGCAAAAGCAATAATCTCATGTTTAACATAAGGAACTATAGCAAATTCATCTCCATAAACATTAATATTGGCATCTTGGCCATAAGAATAGCAAGCGTATAATGTTCATCAATGGATATTTCAATCAAATGAATGGAATCATAATTATCTATAGATTCATGCATATCATTATTCTCTTCTAAAGAAATGGTCATTCTCTCAATAAATTCCCTAACATAGGTATTATGAGCATAGTTTTCCTAGAAATATTTAAGTATGTCAAAAATTTCAGATTTGAAGAGAGTAATATCATACTTTTCAATCAAAGAAGCAACTTCATAAGCCCTTAAAAGCAGCAAATTCTTCGATTTGTTCGATATCATAGTAACTATAAACACCCTTTTCATAAGAAGATAAGATTTCATTATCATTAAACACACATAGGTAGGAAGGCATTTTTTAGGGTTCTTAGAGCAACAAGTAAAATGACAAAGTTCACAAAGATTCCAAGCATAACATCGCAAACAATTTATTTGATTCCATAAGAGTCTCCATTTTTCAGACAAACGGTGACGCACAAAATGAGCATGCCCATCTAAAGATTTTCCCTCAACTAAACTAGTTGGAGTTTCAGCACAAGCACATATGGATTGAAGATGATCGAAGTAGAAAACTTTAAGTGGATCCATAATCCTTTTTGTTTCTGATTTTTAGTAAACACAAAATTATACTAAGCAAACAAGCCAAGTAAGATGTAATGGCAAATGAAAGGAAGGTGAAAAAAGGCAAATATTTTTGTGATTTTCGGAAAATGTTTTAGAAGTGGGGGACAGGAAAATGAGAGGAAAATGGCAAATAATGTAATGCAAGAGATGAGAATTTATGGTGGGTACGTGGTAGGCTTGATGTAGATCTCCCCGGCAACGGCACCATAAATTCTTCCTGCTACTTCTTGAGCTTGCGTTGGTTTTTCTCTTGAAGAGGAAAGTGTGAAGCAGCAAAGTAGAGATAAGTATTTCCCTCAGTTAAGAACCAAGGTATCAATCCAGTAGGATATACAAGCAAGTCCCCAATCTATGCACCTGCACAAACAATCAAACACTTGCACCCAATAGGATAAAGGGGTTGTCAATTCCTTCAGGTCACTTGCAAAGGTGAGATCTGATAGAGATAGATATAAAATATTACCAAAATGTAAAACAAAATAAAAGTAAATAAATTGCAGTGAGATATTTTTGGGTTTTTTGGTTTATAAATCCGAAAATATATGATGGAAAATAGACCTTGGGCTATAGGTTTTACTAGAGGCTTATCTCTTGAAGGAAAACGATACGTCTCCAACGTATCTATAATTTATGAAGTATTCATGTTGTTTTATTATCATTCTCGGATGTTTTACAATCATTCTATAGCAACTTTATATCATTTTTGGGGACTAACCTATTGACCCAGTACCCAGTGCTAGTTGCTATTTTTTGCTTTCTTTTTACATCGCATGTGTGACGCCCTGATTCAATCATGCACTAATCATACTGGCAAACGTGTACGATCAAGATCAAGGACTCACGGGAAGATATCACAACACAACTCTAAAAATAAAAAAAAAGTCATACAAGCATCATATTAGAAGCCAGGGGTCTTGAGGGCTCGAATACAAGAGCTCGATCATAGATGAGTCAGCGGAAACAACAATATCTGTGTACAGACATAAGTTAAACAAGTTGCCATAAGATGGCTAGCACAAACTGGGATACAGATTGAAAGAGGCGCATGCCTCCTTCCTGGGATCCTCCTAAACTACTCCTGGTCGTCGGTGGCTGCCTGCACGCAGTAGTAGGCACCTCCGGTGTAGTAGGAGTTGTCGTCGACGGTGGCGTCTGGCTCCTGGGCTTCAATATCTGGTTGCGACAACCGAGAGGAAAGGAAAGGGGGTAAATAGGGAGCAAAGCAACCGTGAGTACTCATCCAAAGTACTCGCAAGAAAGGATCTGCACTACATATGCATTGGTATCAATGAAATCGATAGTATCTGTGGACTGAACTTCAGAATGCTAGAATAGGAGGGGGATAGCTAGTCCTATCGAAGGATACGCTTCTAGCAGCCTCCATCTTGAAGCAGTAGAAGAGAGTAGATGGTAAGTTAACCAAGTATCATCTCATAGCATAATCGTACCCAACGATCCTCTGCTCGTCGCCATGTTAGAGAGCGATCACCGGGTTGTATCTGGCAATTGAAAGGGTGTGTTTTATTATGTATCTGGTTCTAGTTGTCATAAGGCCGAGGTACAACTCCGGGTCGTCCTTTCACCAAGGGACACGACTATTCGAATAGATAAACTTCCCTGCAGGGGTGCACCACATTACCCATCATGCTCGATCCCTCTGGCTGGGCACACTTTCCTGGGTCATACCCGGCCTCGGAAGATCAACACCTCGCAGCCCTACCTAGGCACAACAGATAGGTCAGCACGCCGGTCTAAATCCTAAGCACGCAGGGGTCTGGGCCCATCGCCCATTGCACACCTGCACGTTGCGAGGGCGGCCGATGAGCAGACCTAGCAACCTCCATTACAAAGGGAGTTGCGTTACATGGTCCAACCCGGCGCGCGCTACTCAGTCGCTGACGTCAAGAAGGCTTTGGCTGATACCACGACGTCGAGTACCCATAACCGTTTCCGCGTAATTGGTTAGTGCATATAGGCCAGTGGCCAGACTCAGATCAAATACCAAGATCTCATTAAGCGTGTTAATTGAAGTATTCGCGGACGCTGACCAGGGCCGGGCCCACCTCTCACCTAGGTGGTCTCAACCTGCCATGTCGCTCCGCCACAAAGATCCACCCAGGGGGGCATCAGGACAAAGGTCCTTTCAGCCCCCAATCCGTGAATCACTCGCAGGTACTCTACGGGCCGACCCGTATTTAGTCACCACATGTATCATATATTATCTATATAAGTACATACCCGTGATCACTTCCCGAGTGATCACGGCCCGATAGCATAGCATGGCAGACGGACAAGAATGTAGGGCCAATGATGGAATACTAGCATCCTATACTCAGCATTTTGGATTGCAGGTAAAGGTAACAACAGTAGTAGCAAAGACAGGCTATGCAGCAGAATAGGATTAAACGAAAGTTGTAACAAGCTACACTACACTAATGCAAGCAGTAGATAGAAGGAATAGGCGATATCAGGTTGATCAGGGGGGGCTTGCCTGGTTGCTCTGGCAACAAGGAGGGGTCGTCAACACCGTAGTCGTACTAGGTAGCAGCAGCGTCGATCTCGGTGTCTAATGAGAGAAGAGGGGGGAGAAACAATAAATGTAATGCAAATATAAGCATGACGATGTATGACATGGCAATGAGCGGTGCTAAGTGGGCCCTAACGCGGCAGTAGGTGATCCAGGCGAAGGAGGGAAACATCTGGGAAAGTATTCCCCGTGTTTCGCGTTTTCGGACCGACAGACCGGAGGAGGAACGTTGCATGTTCGCTCTGCTAGGGATGGGTGGCTGATAAACGGGCTGCGTAATCGGATTCGTCTCGTTGTTCTGAGCAACTTTCATGTACAAAGTATTGTCATCCGAGCTACGGATTACTTTATATTAATTTTCAAAGTTTTAATCAATTTATAAATTATTACTATTAATTTAATTCGAAAATAGCATGTCTGCATCAGCATGATGTCCGCATGACGTGAGCAGTCAACAAAGGTGGTGACTGGGTCAAGCTGACGTGCGGGTCCCGCATGTCATAGACTAAGACCAACTAATTAGGTTTAGTTAGTCTAGCTAATTGATTAGTTTTATTAATTACAATTAATTAGGTTAATTAATTTACTTAACTAATTAATTAATTTTATTTTTATTATTTAAAAAAAATATTTTGTAACGTTCTAGGGGCATGGGCCTCGCGTGTCATTGACTCGGGCTTGCCCAGTCAGCACTGTTGACTCAGACAACAGGGGCCAGGGTCAATGGCCGAGCGGTGGGACCCATGGCGCCACGTCGGCACCGAGTCACCGCAGCCACCGGAGTGCGTCGACGAGCCCAAACGCGGTGGCGAGCTCCGGCGAGCTCGGAAACGGGCTACGATGGACCAAAATGGGCGCGGCCAGGCTCTCTGGAACAACCTCTTCACGCCATGTGCGATGGAGGGGCGCACGATGGCGGGGTTGGCTGGAATGGTCGCTGGCGATGACGTCATGCAGCGACGGTTGCGGCCTTGCGACGGGGACGGTGCTACAGTGCGCGCATGATTAAACGAGGAGGCTAGGCAAGGCCTAAGCAGCGCGGTGGGCACGAGGCGCGCGGCACGGGGTGCGAGCGGGG
Organism: Triticum dicoccoides; assembly: GCF_002162155.2. NCBI lineage: Eukaryota > Viridiplantae > Streptophyta > Magnoliopsida > Poales > Poaceae > Triticum > Triticum dicoccoides. The sequence continues at coordinate 159,975,484 of NC_041388.1, forward strand.
CGCCGAATCAGGCGCGGCAAGGGGAGGAGGAGCTGTTGGGGAACGCAGTATTTCAAAAGTTTTACCTACGATCACGCAAGATCTATCTAGGAGATGCATAGCAACGAGAGGGGAGAGTGTGTCTACATACCCTCGTAGACCGAAAGCGGAAGTGTTTAGTAACGCGGCTGATGTAGTCGAACGTCTTCGCGATCCAATCGATCCAAGTACCGAACGTACGGCACCTCCACGATCTGCACATGTTCAGCTTGGCGACGTCCCTCGAACTCTTGATCCAGTTGAAGCCGAGGGAGAGTTTTGTTAACACGACGGCGTGGTGATGGTGATGATGAAGTTGCCAACGTAGGGCTTCGCCTAAGCACTACAACGATATGACCGAGGTGTTTAACTGTGGAGGGGGGCACCACACACAGCTAAAAGATCGACTTGTGTGTCTATGGGGTGCCCCCTCCCACATATATAAAGG
>NC_041388.1:159976155-160004360 GCF_002162155.2 Triticum dicoccoides
GGGGGGGGGGTGTCCTACTCTAAGTAGGATTCGCCCCCCCCCTTCCTATTCCCACAAGGAGAAGGGGGGAGGAGGAGAGGGACAGAAGGAAAGGGCCCCCCAACCCTAACCCAATTCGGATTGGGCATGGGGGCGCGCTCCTCCACTTGGCCGCCACCTCCTCTCTTCCACTAGGGCCCATGAAGGCCCATCCGAAACCATTCTGGTGCCCAAACATAACCTTCCAATATATTGATCTTTATGTCTCAGCCATTTGGAGACTCCTCGTCATGTCCGTGATCTCATCCGGGACTCCGAACAAAGTTCAGTTCATCAAAACAAGAAATTCATAATACAAATCGTCATCGAATGTTAAGCGTGTAGACCCTGCAAGTTCGAGAACTATGTAGACCTGACCGAGACACATATCCAGTCAATAACCAATAGTGGAACCTGGATGCTCATATTGGTTCCTACATATTCTACGAAGATCTTTATCGGTCAAGCCGCATAACAACATACGTTGTTCCCTTTGTCATCGGTATGTTACTTGCCCGAGATTCGATCATCAGTGTCATCATACCTAGTTCAATATCATCACCGGCAAGTCTCTTTACTCGTTTTGTAATGCATCATACTATGACTAACTCATTAGTCACAATGCTTGCAAGGCTCATAGTGATGTGCATTACCGAGAGGGCCCAGAGATACCTCTCCGATACACGGAGTGACAAATCCTAATATCGATCTATGACAACTCAACAAACACCATCGGAGACACTTGTAGATCATCTTTATAATCACCCAGTTATGTCGTGACGTTTGATAGCACACAAGGTGTTCCTCCGGTATTCGGGAGTTGCATAATTTCATAGTCCGAGGAACATGCACTACTAGGAAAAGGCCTACTAGTGGCGCACCAGTTTTGCCTACTAATGGCGCACTACTGGTGCGCCACTAGTACCATGCCACTAATATTATATAGTAATGGCGCACCACGGGTGAGCCATTAGTATCCGGTATACTAATGGCGCACCACGCTGTGCGCCATTAGTATAGACCAACATGCGCCATTAGTATGCCTCCCAGGGGGGGCATATTTACCCAAGTGCTTTGGCATACTAATGGTGCACTGTGGGGTGATGCGCCATTAGTATCCTTTGGCATACTAATGGCGCACTGTGTAGTGATGCTCCATTAGTATCCTTTGGCATACTAATGGCGCACTTTGAGGTGATGCGCCATTAGTATGAATAATAGGTGTTTTTTTACTTTTCTGATTTTTGCACAGGTTACAAAATATATTATTGGACAGAATATAGACAGCACCACACAGCAACAGCAGATTCATCGAATATAATAGAAGATTAGTCTCCGAATACAATTCATCATATTAGTCTCCGAATTCAAAAGACCGAACAAAGATAGAACATTACAAGTCTTGAGACCACAAGTAGCGAGTTTGTCTTCACATTACAAGTTGATATCGATCATCTAAACTACCATCACATAGAAGAGAGCTGCGGTCATCACGATGAGCATCATCGTGATGAAACTGGTCTTCATCCGGTTCCTCCAACGCTCCCTCCTCTCTCCCGCTAGATAGCGGGCGTATCTGATTCTGCCTCCGCCCTAGTGGTGTACCCTTTGTAACTGTTACCGCTGAAACGGTGAACCTGTCTCCGACACTCCTCCCAGTCGTCGTAAACTCCGGGAACCTTACCCTTGTACACGACATACGACGGCATCTCTATGCACAAGCCAAACAATAGACAATACATGAGCAATAATAAGTATGCAACAAAAGGATCGGAAGAGAAAAGCAAGACATTAATAGCATGATTAATGGTCCTACTAATAAATAGCATCGATTACATCTAAGTTGAACGACTGTCCAAACCAAAGAGACATAAAATTCATTAAAGTTTGATTACAACATGAGCCAATCAATGTTTCAGAACTACACATAGCATCACTACTTTTGACTCGACTCATGGGATCGGAGCGTGGATGAAGCCGCTGTCTGTCGTGATGGTCATGAAATCGCGGGCGTTGTCAGCCTGCATTTGTAGCGTTGTGTCTATCTCACTGTTGGACGGTTGATATCTGAGGTAGAACTGCCCCGAGGTATGAAGGACATCTTGATGGATGATTTCCGCAAACTCCGACTGGATGCGAAAGAATTCTTGTCTGATGTCCGCGTCCTGGATTGCCGACAAGCTCGCGGCCCAATCTTTGAGATTATCTGGTAGCAGAAGGTGACGATGGTCCCGTATGATCGCCCGCATGTGATGTAGGGCGTAGTAGGCATCCTTCTGACCGCCAGGCGGCTACTTGACGCAGTAGAACTTAGTATTGTGGGTGAACACGTGCCTGCCGTACCTATGAACTGGCCTGGTGAAGGTGCCTCCAGATTTGGCGTAGCCGGGGAGAACATCATCAAGAACTTTCTTGATATTTGTGTAGTCTATCTTGGAGTCACGGTTCGGGTCGAAATACGTGGCCATGGAATATTTCGGGCTTAAGAGGATGAGTGTGCAATGTGTGTCACTGCACAGAACACGGAATGTTAGAAAAAAAGGAACGATCGAAATCTAAGAAATCATATGTTACGGGGCGGTTAAGGGATGACTTACTCGGGAAAGTAAGGCACGAGGAAGTTATCCTTATCTGGGTTTGCCAGAATGACGCCTTCATGGTGTGAACTCGCGACTTGGCAGTCCCCAGCGCAGCCCAAGAGCTTGGCACGCATGTAGAAGGGGTCGACTATCACGATGTCCGGGGTCTTGTCTCTAATGATCCGCATTTCCATACTCAGCGAAAACAGTCGAACGAAGGTGTAGTGCAGTGGATGAAGGTTAAACATAGCAAAGATGTCATCAAACCGCAGGACGATCGTACCCCCGATGGCGCCATCCACAAGGCCCTTCCCCCCTGGCACCTTGGCCACGAAAACCGGGTATGCCACATCATTCTCTCTAAGACGTCGCTTCCCCAAAGAAAGAACACTGTCATGCAGACTCCGCATAGCACCGGTTGCAGCATTGAGCATATTTGTCGGTAGCATCGCCCTACCAGCCACATGCACCCTCCTCGAGATATCCTTAGGTGAAGGTGGCCCGTCCTAAGCACGGATCGTACTCGGTGCCGGCTAGCTCGCACCGGCGCCCTTTTTAGTCTTTCGTTTCCGTCCCTTCTTCTTGATCTGCTATAATGGGACCGAGTTCTGCTCACAGACCGCCTTCTTGAGCGTGTTGGGGCTGATAATATTTCGCACCTCAGCTATCTGAGGCTCGGTGAAGGCGGCAGCTGGAGGCGTCTCATGAGAACTGAACGCCAGACGACGCCTGTTGCAATTGGGTTTCTTCGCCGTACTAGCTAGATTGCGGTTGTCTTGGTTGGGTTCTTGAGAAGGAGGCCCACAGAACTCATCACCGTACCCATGTTCGGCAAAGTACTTATCGATGTTGGTAAATGTACCGTCGTCGTTGTCATCGTCGTCCGGATCCTGTGCCATATGCATGTCCGGATCCTGTGCCATAGGGATGTCCGGCATGTACGGTAGCATTGCGGTGTTCTTGCCATGGCTTGGCGCCGGCACGACTAGCGGTCTTGTCTGTGGGGTGGTGTCCCCCGCCCCCAGACGAATCTGGCTCTTCGGCCAAAGCAGGGTCCAGCTTACGCAGGCGCTGAGGGTCATCTCATCTTCTTTGTAGCTCGTCGCAGCCTGGCAGCACCCGAACCACTTCAACCCTATACACCGTGGGTGGCATCGGATTACCGTGGAACACGGGGTTTCCCGATTGAACGATTCTGCCCTTGGCAACATCGACCAACTCGCTGCCCACGAAGTGCAGGAGAGTGCAAGGAACGTCGGTGCCCCCCTGCGAAAACATGTAGGGCGTTAGGGATGCCCAGTCAAAGGCAAGGAGATGAAGTCATCGGCCGAGAGGCTTAGTTATCGTGATGCCGTCGATCTCGGCTAATGTCGAGGCACCGCCAACGGCGGGCGTGCAACTGATGGAGGGGCCGCTTGCTGGCGAGGTGCTGGCCGGCGTACACCTGTGTGCATTAAGCTCCAATGCCCGTGCCGGCGCCGGAGACACGAATACCGCCTCCGTCGGAGACACCAATGGCGCCGCTTGCGCGTTGTGCGAGTTGCTGGCCGTGAAGCTGGGAACCGGGGGAGGCCCCTGTTGGCCGCCCGCAATCCACGTCGTCAGCCCATGAATCAACGTAGGCACCATGGCATTGAGCGTCGTTCCAAGTTGTTGTTGCACTTGCTCTTGGACAATCTCCAGAATCCGCGCCACTTGTTCCTTGAGTGCTTCAACCTCGCGCAACTGGCTTTCCGAGCTGGTCTTTTTCTCCTTTCGCCCACCAGCGGTATAGTATGACAACCATTTTGTGGACAAGCCTTTGCCGGCCACATGACCAACTGACGTCGGCTTACTGAGCTTATCCTTGTTTTTCATTATGTTCAACGCCCTATTTAAAGGGGTGTCGAAAGGGGAGCTCTGAGACGACCCCGCGCTACTGCTTTCATTGTCCTGCGGAAGGAACGTGAACCATTTAGAAATATTGGGCAATCTTTCCAATTTTTCAACAACTCGTCTATTTACTCGCCGCTCCTCGTACACGAGCGTCTTCGGGGTCCGGTTTCACCATCGAACAGATCCTTGCGTTTTCTCCACGGGTCATCGTCGCGAAGCCACCTTCGATGTCCCATGAACACGGTTTTTGAAGACCCGGGATCTCTATCTAGCTGGCGATGCATTGTGTCATCCATGCACCTGACGCATCCAGAAAATCCATGGACTACCTGCCCCGCGAGATATCCGTAACCGAGATAGTCGTGCATCGTCGTGAGCAGTGCGGCTCTCATAGGGAAATATTCTTTCTCTGCGGCGTCCCACGTATTGGCTGGCATTTTCCACAGCATGTCTAGCTCCTCTTTCAGCAGCCCCAGATACAGATTGATGTCGTTTCCTGGTTGTTTCGGCCCTTCAATTAGCATACTCATGTGAATGTACTTCCTCTTCATGCACAACCATGGGGAGGTTGTACATCCACACAAACACAGGCTAGGTGCTATGTGTGCTTCTCTGGCTGCCAAACGGATTCACTCCATCAGTGCTCGTGCCCAGTACGATGTTCCTTGGATCGTTCCCAAATTCCAGGTCTTCGAAGTTCAACGCTTGCCACTGGCTCGCATCCTTAGGGTGACTCAGCATCTTGTCTTTTTTATTTATCTCCGGATCATTTCCGTCATCTTCCCGCTTCTTCTCCTCCCTATCCGCGTGCCAACGTAGGAGCTTTGCTACCTTAGGGTCCGCGAAATACCCCTGCAGACGCGGAGTGATCGGAAAGTACCACACCACTTTTCGAGGAGCTTTCTTCCTCTTCTTGTATCGAGTGACGCCACACACTGGACATATGGTAGACTCCGCATGCTCGTCCCGATAAATGATACAATTGTTCATGCACACATGGTATTTCACGTGCGGTAAATCCAGAGGACACACGATTTTCTTCGCCTCCTTGAAACTGGTTGGGCACTTGTTCCCCTTGGGAAGACGTTCGTGCCAGAATGACATGTTCTCATCGAAGCATGTGTCGGTCATTTTGTGTTTTACCTTCATCTCCAGAGCCATGAGCATTACTTTCAGGCGGGTATCCTCGGGCCTGCATCCTTCATACAATGGAGTAACCGCGTCTATCTCTAGTAGATCCAGCTTAGATTTCTCTCTGGCGGCAGCTCTTGCGTTATCCATCTGCTTGAGAAGCAGCTCTTGAATATGAGGGTCCTGCACCCAGCCTCCATCGTTGTCTGCTCCGGCATCTTCATCTTCATGATCATGCCCTTCATCTTGATCTTCCTCATCATCATGTCCGGCATCTTCTACATGATGACTGTGTACAACATCACCGTCGTGATCATGTCCTGGACATTCTTTGTCTTCTCGTCCGCCCGAGCCGCAGTGGTTGTCTTGCTGCCCTTCCTCATTTCTTGCCCGGCCCCCATGGACGACTTCATAGTCATCTTCATCACCTTGCCACCGATAGCCATCCATGAAACCACGCAAGAGCAGGTGGTCGCATACCTGCCCGGAATCCGGGTCCACAATAATGCTCTTCAGCTTGCATCTTCGACACGGACATCTTATCTCCGTCTTGTTCTTTTGAAGCATCTCGGCCTTCGCAGAGCTCAGAAACCTATTCATGATGCCTTCGGTCATCGTGCAGACCATGGTCGCCTACGGGGTAGAGCAAAACAATATTTTAGAACCAAGAAAAAATTTGGCATGACTTTCCCTAAAAATAGGACCAAAAAGAATGCATAGTGCCAAAATTCTCGCCGAAACGGAAATGAATCAACGTTCCTCCAAAATATTGGCAACTATCGCATTTCAAGTACCGGTACCTGCAAACACAAACATATATGCAACACCACAAACATATGCAACACCACAAACATACATAGATCTAGCTAGGCCACAAAAAGTGCATGTGCACGTTGTTGGAGCGAGCTAGGGAGAAAAAAAAGTAGATCTACAACATAAAGATAGCTTTCCCTTACTTACCTATCAAAAAAAGGTAATTTAACCACTTAATTTTGATGAATCTATGGTGCAAATGAGGTGAGGAGGAGGAGGCAGCCGACACAAGTTGGAGAAGGAGGTGGAGGGAATGAAGTGGGGAAAGTGAGTGTGTAGGTGTGGCTGTCCAAAATATCTAGCTGGTCCCAGGTTACTAATGGCGCACCACCCACTCATGCGCCATTAGTAACCCTACATACTAATGGCACACCTGCTGGTGGTGCGCCATTAGTAGTTTTGCAAAAAAAAATACTAATGGCGCACCATGGCATAGTGCGCCATTACTAGTTTAAACTAGTAATGGCGCACTATGCCACGGTGCGCCATTAGTAGTTTTGCAAAAAAAGAATAAAAAAATACAGTAGTGGCGCAATTGGTGGCTGGTGCGCCATTACTAACTAGAACTAGTAATGGCACACTGTGCCTGGATGCGCCATTAGTATGTTTGGAAAAATGAAAAACAAAATTTGTTACTAGTGGCGCACCATGTGTCTGGTGCGCCATTAGTGTCTTCCACACTAATGGAGCACCAACACATGGTGCGCCATTAGTATATAGTAGGGGCACACCACATGTCTAGTGCGCCATTAGTGTCAATTTCATCTATAGCCCTTTTCATAGTAGTGATGTATAAGTCATGAAAAAAGCAATAACAGAAAAACTAAACAATCATTATGCTAAGCTAAAGGATGGGTCTTGTCCATCACATCATTCTCTAATGATGCGATCCCGTTCATCAAATGACAACACATGTCTATGGCTAGGAAACTTAACCATCTCTGATTAACGAGCTAGTCAAGTAGAGGCATACTAGGGACACTATGTTTGTCTATGTATTCACACATGTACTAAGTTTCCGCTTAATACAATTCTAGCATGAATAATAAACATTTATTGTGATATAAGGAAATATAAATAACAACTTTATTGTTGCCTTTCGGGCATATTTCCTTCAGTCTCCCACTTGCACTAGAGTCAATAATCTAGATTACATTGTAATGATTCTAACACCCATGGTGTCTTGGTGTTGATCATATTTTGCTCGTGAGAGAGGCTTAGTCAACGGGTCTGCAACATTCAGATCCGTATGTATCTTGCAAATCTCTATGTCTCCCTCCTTGACTTGATCGCGGATGGAATTGAAGTGTCTCTTGATGTGCTTGGTTCTCTTGTGAAATCTGGATTCCTTTGCCAAGGCAATTGCACCAGTATTGTCACAAAAGATTTTCATTGGACTCGGTGCACTAGGTATTACACCTAGATCGGATATGAACTCCTTCATTTGTTGCTTCTGAAGCAGCTATGTATTCCACTTAACACGTAGATCCCGCCACGACGCTTGCTTCGAACTGCACCAACTGACAGCTCCACCATTCAATAAAAATATGTATCCGGTTTGTGACTTAGAGTCATCCGGATCAGTGTCAAAGCTTTCATCGAAGTAACCGTTTACGACGAGCTCTTTTCACCTCCGTAAATGAGAAACATATTCTTAGTCCTTTTCAGGTATTTTAGGATGTTCTTGACCACTGTCTAGTTATCCACTCCTGGATTACTTTGGTACCTCCCTGCTAAACTAATAGCAAGGCACACATCAGGTCTGGTACACAGCATTGCATACATGATAGAACCTATGGCTGAGGTATAGGGAATGATTTTCATTTTCTCTCTATCTTCGGCAGTGGTCGGACATTGAGTCTGACTCAACTTCACACCTTGTAACACATGCAAGAACCCTTTCTTTGAATGATCCATTTTGAATTTCTTCAAAACTTTGTCAAGGTATGTGCTTTGTGAAATTCCAATTAAGTGTCTTGATCTATCTCTATAGATCTTGATGCCCAATATATAAGCAGCTTCACCGAGGTCTTCCATTGAAAAATTCTTATTCAATTATCCTTTTATGCTATTCAGAAATTTAGTATCATTTCCGATCAACAATATGTCATCCACATATAATATCAGAAATGCTACAGAGCTCCTACTCACTTTCTTATAAATATAGGCTTCTTCAAAAGTCTGTATAAAACCATATGCTTTGATCACACTATCAAAGCGTATATTCCAACTCCGAGAGGCTTGCACTAGTACATAAATGGATCGCTGGAGCTTGCACACTTTGTTAGCACCTTTAGGATCGACAAAACCTTCTCGTTGCAACATATGCAACTCTTCTTTAAGATATCCATTAAGGAATGTAGTTTTGACATCCATTTGCCAAATTTCATAATCATAAAATGTGGCAATTGCTAACATGATTCGGGAAGACTTAAGTATCGCTACGAGTGAGAAGGTCTCATCGTAGTCAACTCCTTGAAGCTGTTGAAAACCTTTCGCAACAAGTCGAGCTTTGTAGACAGTAATATTACCGTCAGTGTCGGTCTTCTTCTTGAAGATCCATTAATTCTCTATGGCTTGCCGATCATCGGGCAAGTCAACCAAAGTCCATACTTCGTTCTCATACATGGATCCCATCTGAGATTTCATGGCCTCAAACCATTTTGTGGAATCTAGGCTCATCATCACTTCCTCATAGATCATAGGTTAGTCATGGTCAAGTAACATGACCTCCAGAACAAGATTAACGTACCACTCTGGTGCAGATCTTGCTCTGGTTGATCTACGAGGTTCGGTAGTAACTTGATCAGAAGTCTCATGATCATCATCATTAGCTTCCTCACTAATTGGTGTAGGAATCACTGGAACTGATTTCTGTGATGAACTACTTTTCAATAAGGGAGAAGGTACAATTACCTCATCAAGTTCTACTTTCCTCCCACTCACTTCTTTCGAGAGAAACTCCTTGTCTAGAAAGGATCCATTCTTAGCAACGCATATCTTGCATTCGGATCAATGATAGCAGGTGTACCCAACAGTCTCCTTTGGGTATCCTATGAAGACACATTTCTCCGATTTGGGTTTGAGCTTATCTAGTTGAAGCTTTTTTAACATAAGCATCGCAGCCCCAAACTTTAAGAAACGAAAACTTGGGTTTCTTGCCAAACCAGAGTTCAAATGGTGTTGTCTCAACGGATTTCGATGGTGCCCTATTTAACGTGAATGCAGCCGTCTCCAAAGCATAACCCCAAAATGATAGCGGTAAATCAGTACAAGACATCATAGATCGCACCATATATATCTAATAAAATGTGGTTATGACGTTCGGACACACCGTTACACTGTGGTGTTCCAGGTGGCGTGAGTTGCAAAACTATTCCGCATTGTTTGAAATGAAGACCAAACTCATAACTCAAATATTCACCTCCATGATAAGATCACATAAACTTACTTTTCCTGTTACGATGATTTTACACTTCACTCTGAAATTCTTTGAACTTTTCAAATGTTTCAGACTTGTGTTTCATCAAGTAGATATAACCATATCTTCTCAAATCATCTGTGAAGGTCAGAAAATAACGATACCCTCCGCGAGCATCAACACTCATCGGACCGCATACATCAGTACGTATTATTTCCAACAAGTCTGTTGCTTGCTCCGTTGTTCCAGAGAACGGTGTCTTAGTCATCTTTCCCATGAGGCATGGTTCGCAAGAATCAAGTGATTCATAATCAAGTGATTCCAAAAGCCCATCAGCATGGAGTTTCTTCATGTGCTTTACACCAATATGACCCAAACGGCAGTGCCACAAATAAGTTGCACTATCATTATTAAACTTATATATTTTGGCTTCAATACTATGGATATGTGTATCACTACTATCGAGATTCAATAAAAATAGACCACTCATCAAGGGTGCATGACCATAAAAGATAGTACTCATATAAATAGAACAACCATTATTCTTTGATTTAAATGAATAACTATCTCGCGTGAAACAAGATCCAGATATAATGTTCATGCTTAACGTTGTCACCAAATAACAATTATTCATGTCTAAAACTAATCCCGAAGGTAGATGAAGAGGTAGCGTGCTGACCGTGATCACATCGACTTTTGCACCATTTCCCACACGCATCGTCACCTCGTCCTTAGCCAATAATCGCTTAATCCGTAGCCCCTGTTTCGAGTTGAAAATATGAGCAGCAGAACCAGTATCAAATACCTAGGTGCTACTGCGAGCATTAGTAAGGTACACATCAATAACATGTATATCAAATATACCTTTCACTTTTCCATCCTTCTTATCCGCCAAATACTTGGGGCAGTTCCGCTTCCAGTGACCAGTCCCTTTGCAGTAGAAGCACTCAGTCTCAGGCTTAGGTCCAGACTTGGGTTTCTTCACTTGAGCAGCAACTTGCTTGCCATTCTTATTGAAGTTCCCCTTCTTCCCTTTTCCCTTCTTCTTGAAACTAGTGGTCTTGTTCACCATCAACACTTGATGCTCCTTCTGAATTTCTACCTCTGCAGCTTTTAGCATTGCGAAGAGCTCGGGAATTGTCTTATCCATCCCTTGCATATTATAGTTCAGCATGAAGCTTTTGTACCTTTGTGGCAGTGATTGAAGAACTCTGTCAATGATACTATCATCAAGAAGATTAACTCCTAGTTGAGTCAAGTGGTTGTGGTACCGGACATTCTCAGTATATGTTCACTGACAGAACTACTCTCCTCCATCTTGCAGCAATAGAACTTATTGGAGACTTCATATATCTCAATTCGGGCATTTGCTTGAAATATTAACTTCAACTCATGGAACATCTCATATGCTCCATGACGATCAACACGTCATTGAAGTCTCGATTCTAAGCCATAAAACATGGCAACTGAACTGTCGAGTAGTCATCAGCTTTGCTCTGCCAGACGTTCATAACATCTGGTGTTGCTCCTGCGGCAGGCTTTGCACCCGGCGGTGCTTACAAGACGTAATTCTTCTATGCAGCAATGAGGATAATACTCAAGTTACGGACCCAGTCCGTGTAGTTGCTACCATCATCTTTCAACTTGGCTTTCTTTAGGAACACATTAAAATTCAAAGGAACAGTAGCACGGGCCATTTACGTACAACAACATAGACATGCAAAATACTATCAGGTACTAAGTTCATGATAAGTTAAAGTACAATTAATCATATTACTTAAGAACTCCCACTTAGATAGACATCCCTCTAGTCATCTAAATGATCACGTGATCCATATCAACTAACCATGTCCGATCATCACGTGAGATGTAGAAGTTTTCAATGGTGAACATCAATATGTTGATCATATCTACTATATGATTCACGCTCGACCTTTCGGTCTCAGTGTTCCGAGGGCATATCTTCATATGTTAGGCTCGTCAAGTTTAACCTGAGTATTCTGCTTGTGCAAAACAGGCTTGCACCTGTTGTATGTGAACGTAGAGCTTATCACACCTGATCATCATGTGGTGTCTCGACACGACGAACTGTAGCAACGGTGCATACTCAGGGAGAGCACTTATACCTTGAAATTTTAGTGACAGATCATCTTATAATGGTACCGTCGTACTACGCAAAATAAGATGCATAAAGGATAAACATCACATGCAATCAAAATAAGTGATATGATATGGCCATCATCATCTTGTGCCTTTGATCCCCATCTCCAAAGCACCATCATGATCACCATCATCACCGCCTTGACACCTTGATCTCCATCGTAGCATCATTGTCGTCTCGCCAACTATTGATTTTACGACTATCGCTACCGCTTAGTGATAAAGTAAAGCAATTACGTGGCGATTGCATTTCATACAATAAAGCGACAACCATATGGCTCCTGCCAGTTGCCGATAACTATTACAAAACATGATCATCTCATAAAAAATTATATCATCACGTCTTGACCATATCACATCACAACATGCCCTACAAAAACAAGTTAGACGTTGTCTACTTTGTTGTTGCAAGTTTTACGTGGCTGCTACGGGCTTCTAGCAAGAACCATTTTAACGTGGCTGCTACGCATCAAAACCACAATGATTTTTCGTCAAGTGTGCTATTTTAACCTTCAACAAGGACTGGGCATAGTCAAAATTGATTCAACTAAAGCTGGAGAAACAGACACCCACTAGCCACTTGTGTGCGTGGCACGTCGGTAGAACCAGTCTCATGAACGCGGTCATGTAAAGTCGGTCTAGGCCGCTTCATCCAACAATAGCGCCGAATCAAAGTAAGACATGCTGGTAAGGAGTATGACTATTATCGCCCACAACTCATTGTGTTCTATTCGTGCATATAAAATCTACACATAGACTTGGCTCGGATGCCACTGTTGGGGAATGTGGTATTTCAAAAAAAATTACCTACGATCACGCAAGATCTATCTAGGAGATGCATAGCAATGAGAGGGGAGTGTGTGTCTATGTACCCACGTAGACCGAAAGTGGAAGCGTTTAGTAACGCGGTTGATGTAGTCAAACATCTTTGCGATCCAACCGATCCAAGTACCGAACGTATGGCACCTCCGTGATCTGCACACGTTCAGCTTGGTGATGTCCCTCGAACTCTTGATCCAGTTGAGGCCGAGGGAGAGTTTCATTAGCACGACGGCATGGTGATGGTGATGATGAAGTTACTGACACATGGCTTTTCCTAAGCACTACAACGATATGACCGGGGTGTTTAACTATGGAGGGGGGCACCGCACACGGCTAGAAGATCAACTTATGTGTCCATGGGGTTCCCCGTACCATGTATATAAAGTGGGGAGGGAGGAGGAGGCCAGCCAAGGTGTGGTGCGCCCAAGGGGGGGAGTCCTACTCCAAGTAGGATTCGCCGCCCCCCTCCTATTCCCACAAGGAGAAGGGTTAAGGAGGAGAGGGAGAGAAGGAAAGGGGGGCCGTCCCCCAACCCTAACCCAATTCGGATTGGGATTGGGGGGCGTGTGCCTCCACCTAGCTTCCGCCACCTCTCTTCCACTAGGGCCCTTGAAGGCCCATTAACACCCCATGGGGTTCCGGTAACCCCCCGGTACTCCGGAAAATGGCCGAACCTATCCGAAACCATTCCTATGTCCAAACATAACTTTCCAATATATTAATCTTTATGTCTCGACCATTTCGAGACTCCTCGTCATGTCCGTGATCTCATCCGGGACTCCGAACAAACTTTGGTTTATTAAGACATGAAACTCATAATACAAATCATCATCGAACGTTAAGCGTGCGGACCCTACAGGTTCGAGAACTATGTAGACATGACCGAGACACATCTCCGGCCAATAAGCAATAGCTGAACCTAGATGCTCATATTGGTTCCTACATATTCTAGGAATATCTTTATCGGTCAAACCGCATAACAACATATGTTGCTCCCTTTGTCATCGATATGTTACTTGCCCGAGATTCGATCGTCGGTATCATCATACCTAGTTCAATCTCGTCACCAGCAAGTCTCATTACTCGTTCTGTAATGCATCATCCCCTGAATAACTCATTAGTCACAATGCTTGCAAGGCTCATAGTGATGTTGTAACATCCCTAGCCTTGCTATGCACTTGGACTAGCTTGGTTGTTGCATCATGTCTAAATTTCTTTTAAACTTGAAATGGGGATTGTTCAAACCCTAGCACTAAATCAATCCATCTAGGCTTGATTAAAATCTTTTTCAATAAACCCAAAATGCCCCTAAGAAAAGTTCATGACTTCTGGTTAAGGTGAAAACCTCTCCCAAAAATGATGAATATATTTCTAGGTCATCTTTGGATTTTTGAATTAACACAAAAGTATTTGAATTGGAGCCGTTTAAATGCTATATATATTTTAAATGGTCCAAATATTCTGAAGTTATTTGTGGAGCCCTGAAATAATTCAGTTAACCTCCAAAATAATTTTCAGAATTATCTAAAATGATTTAGTTCCTAAACTAAATCAGAACAAAGAAAACAAAACAGAAAAAGAAAAAAATAGGAAAAGGGAAAAGGCTTACCTGGCCTTACCTGCAGCCCAACTAGGCAAAGCTGGCCTGGCCCACTGGCCGTGCCAGTCACCACCAACCTCTCGCTAGAAGGACGAGAGGCGCGTGGCCGCCGCGCACCGGCACGCGCCCGAGCCACCTCATGCTTCCCGCCGCCTCCCCGACGTCGCTCTGGACGCCTGGACGTCGACACGCACCCCCGACCCCTCTCACTCTTCCCTGAGGCCCTCCTCGCCTCTGCTCCCTCTCTCTGCCCGAACCCGAGCGCCACCGTTGTCGCCGCTCGTTGCTGCCGCACCCACCGCCGATGCCTTGCCTCCCCGATCAGTCCAGCACCTCCGCCACGACGCCCTCTTCCTCCTCTTCGAGCTACGCCTCAGCAGGAGCTCTGCATCGCCGTCCCACCATCGTCTTCCTCCTCGGATCGCCGGAGATTGTCTCCGCCGTTCCTCCTGCACCGGACCTCTCCGAGCTCGCCGAGGCCACCGTAGAAACCGCCGTGAGCACCTCTCTCTTCCCCCCTAACCCCGCTGCTCCTCTCGCCCTCTAACTGCGATTCCTACCATGGCCAAATTTCGCCGCCGCTCAGGCTCGTTGCCGGAGTTGCTCCGGCGACCATTTGGTCGTGCCAGCGTGTCCAAAGGGCTTGTGGGCATGCATAGGTTTAGTAGGCGTCGAGAACTGGTAGTTTTGCACACCGTAGCGACGAATCCGTCGTCACCCAAACTCCGGCCGCCACCTGTCATTGTTGCAGTCGCCGTTTCCGGCCCCCTCTCGCCCAGCCACCTGCTCCGTTGGACGCGGCGCACTTCCAGCTGCGTGTAGAGCCAAACCGCGAGTCAAACTATCGTCGAACGGCGAAACCCAAGCCTCTCCACCGCGTCTGTCATCGCCGGCGTCAAGCCGCCGGCGTGTTGACCCTCTTGACCAGGGGTTTGACTCCCTGGGTCAATCACGTGTGGGCCCAGGCCCCTGTGTATTTAGTGTTAGGTAATTAGTGTTAATTAACTTAGTTGACTAGATGAGTCATTGACATGTGGGCCCCGGCCCCACTGACATTTTAGTTAGGTTTAATTTAAGGCTTGTTAACTATATTGATTAGCTGAGTGGATGACATATGGGTCCCACTGTCAGGTTTGACTCTGGTTAGGCATTGTTGACCAACTGACGTCACAATGATGCAGTGCTGACGCAATAACTCATTTTCTAGATTTATTCTAATTCAGAAATTCCAGAAAATGCCCAAAACTTCTAAAATTCATAGAAATTAAACCGTAACTCCAAATGAAATAATTTATATATGAAAAATTATCAGAAAAATCGAAAGAATCTGATTATGGCATTATCATGCATGTTTGAACAACTTATGCCTGCTGATCAGGTCAAATCAAATAAGTGGCATTTAAATAATCACATATGGAGTTGAATTTGAGTCTTTGGTTCAAACCAACTTCATTTAATCTGGTTTTAGTTGCATTAGCTCAAATCACAACATATTGACATGTCATGATCATGCATCATAATGTGCATTATATTAATTGTATTCTTTCTGTGTTTGCCGGTGATTGTTCCCCCTCGGTAGACGTATGTTTCGACGATGTGATCAATGACACCGATGAAGAGTTATACAATCTTCAGAAGTGCCAGGTAAGCAAAATTCCCTTGTTCATTCCGATACAATCCCACTCTCTCGCTCCTGCTCTCTTTTACTGCATTAGGACAACAACGATTCATCTGTTACTTGCTGCGGTAGTTGAACCCCTTACCCTCTGCATGACCTGTCATTGCCACAGTAAATAGATGAAACCCACTAGCATGAGTAGGAGTTGTTTGAGCCCTGATGTGCCTACTCATTCATGCTTGTTTGTCATGCCTGCTATTGCTTAGAGTTGTGTCATGTCTGGTTCATCGGGGATGAATTGGAAAGTTGTAAACATGTCCTACTGTGTGTGAACACGATTTGGTAAAGGTAGCGGTGAGAGGCATGTAGGAGTACATGGTGGGTTTTCTCATTGAAACCGTTCTTAGGAACTGAGTTCTATGTCCGTGATCCATGAACAGCTACTACCACTCATTGGGATCCTTAATTGACCCTCTCGGCTTCTTAATCACCCTAGTACTCTGTCCAGGAGTTGCAACTAGTTTCTGGTGTTTGTAGGTTATGTGTTGGCAGCCGTGCGTAGCGCTGACCCTAGGGGTGGGCTGTGATGCGGTAGATACACCGTGGCACGGTGTACCGGGCGCCCATTTGGTGTCTCGGGAACCCTGTTCACATCGTTCGGGGCCGTATGTGGAAACGTCAGCCGGACTCCCTGCGGATGGAACCTGGATAGGCGGTAAACCTGGACTAGAGACTTGAGTGTTTAGGTAGGCCGTGGCCGACACCCTCGTTGGGCTTCTGCTTGAAGGTTGTCGAGTACATGTCGTGTAAACGACGGTAAGTGGTGGGAGCGTGTGTGAAGAAGTACACCCCTGCAGGGTTATCATTATCTATTCGAATAGCCGGATTCCTCGGATATGGAAACTTGGACCCCTTGCATAGTTCATAGACAAGTGAAAGTGGATATTCTAAAATGCGCAAGATAAGCGTGAGTGCTATGGATGGCGTTCTCGTAGGGAGACGGGAGCAGATCCATAGTGGTGTATTGAATGGTGAATATGTGGACTCGTGTGTGCCACCTCAAAAGAGTTGCTTGCAGTCGTAGTTCAGGTTAGCCACTGAGTCAAAGCTGGTGTCGGTGTCAAAACTGGCGGATCTCGGGTAGGGGGTCCCGAACTGTGCGTCTAGGCCGGATGGTAACAGGACACAGGGGACACTTTGTTTTACCCAGGTTCGGGCCCTCTCGATGGAGGTAATACCCTACTCCTGCTTGATTAATATTGATGATATGGGTAGTACAAGAGTAGATCTACCACGAGATCAAGGAGGCTAAACCGTAGAAGCTAGCCTATGGAATGATTGTTGTGTATGGAGTTGATTGCCTACGGACTACAACCCTCCGGTTTATATAGACACCGGATAGGGTTAGGGTTACAAAGAGTAAGTTACAATGGTAGGAGATCTTGAATATCCGCATCGCCAAGCTTGCCTTCCACGCCAAGGAAAGTCCCATCCGGACACGGGACGAAGTCTTCAATCTTGTATCTTCATAGTCGAGGAGTCTGGCTGAAGGTATAGTCCGGCTACCCGAACACCCCCTAATCCAGGACTCCCTCAGTAGCCCCTGAACCAGGCTTCAATGATGACAAGTCCGGCGCGCAAATTGTCTTCGGCATTGCAAGGCGGGTTCCTCCTCCAAGTCCTTCATAGAATATTTGTAAACACCAAGAGTAGTGTCCGGTTCTGCAAAATAAGTTTCCACATATTTCCATAGAGAGAATAATATTAACACAAATCAAATCTGCTGACGTATTCCGCAGTGCGCTATCACACTACGGCCAAGTCCTTTACTCGAATTGTTTTTACTTTTCCACCTCAGCATGTTTTGCGAGGCGGTTTCCTTGGCACGTCTTGTCAAAGCAGAGATCGCGTGCCCTTTTTACGGGTTTCTCATCAATACGGACGTGGGTAACCCTAACCGCGCCATTTACCATGGCGCTTGGGAGGCAAGCGAGTTTTATTAGGCAGGTGGGGACGCACAACCGCATCCGCCCATATAAGGGGATAAGGATCCACCTTTTTACCTACGCCTTCTTCCTCCTTTGCCTACCCATCTCCTGCGCACTCGAGCTCCAGCGCCCAAGCCCACACTTCCCACCTCAACCTTCTCCAGCGATGTTCGGAGCGGGAGGCAAGTGGAAGGTCTCCTCCGTCACGGAGGGCGACGTCAAAAAGCTTAGGAAGGCCGGATACTTGTCCAAAGATATCGCACACCGGCTTCCCGAGAAGGGGCAGCTCCTCCCCACCCCAAGGCCCCATGAGAGGGTAGTATTCCTTCCCCACTTCCTCCGTAGACTGGGTTTTCCACTTCACCCATTTGTCCCGGGGCTCATGTTCTACTACGGCCTGGATTTCCACGATCTGGCCCCGAACTTCATCCTCAACATCTCGGCGTTTATCGTCGTGTGCGAGGCTTTCCTCCGCGTCCGCCCCCATTTCGGCCTCTGGCTCAAGACCTTCAACGTCAAGCCCAAGGTGGTGTGCGGCAACCAGGCGGAGTGCGGAGGCGCCATGGCGGGCAAGATTGCCAACATCCTGTGGTTCAAGGGCTCCTTCCTAGAGACCCTAAAGGGGTGGCAAGCCGGGTGGTTTTACATCACCGAGCCACGCGATCCGAACTGGATCGCACCCCCCGAGTTCCGATCCGGACCCCCCACGCGGCTCATGTCCTAGAAAGAGACGGGCGTATCATGGGGTAACGAGGAAGAGGTGACAGGAATGAAGACATGCATCCAGTCCCTGGTAAACAAGTCAATCAGGCTTGTAAATGTAGTCCAGGTCATGCTCGTTCGCCGAATCCTCCCGTGCCAACAACGGGACTTTACTCTGTGGGAGTTCGACCCGGCACAGCACCGAACCCTTAATAGGCTCTTCGACACGATGTATGAAGACGTCTGGAAGGTGCTAATCAAAGGTGCCGTGGCTCCCGCATCCGCTTCCGAGGACCGCGGATACAGCTCGCAGCGTCACGCTAGCGAGGTAAGCTATTTTCACCTTTTACAGGATGTTCAGCTTCTTTCATAGTTTAACTCTATGCGGGATCTAAACTCCCTTACCTTTGACAGGCTTGGCGGGCGGTATCCGGACCGATTAACTGTCCGGCTCCGCTGCCCGAAGACCCAGTTCTAGCTCTACTAGTGAAGCTACTGGCTCCGGCGCCTTATGTGGCGCCGGAAAAGAAGGCCAAGAAGAAGAAGACCACGGGAACTCGAAGGAGTGCCCGCAACATGGTGTCGTCGGACTCGTCATCCGACGAGTCCGAGACGCCCTCCTCCCGTGAAAACGAGGAGGAGGAAGAAGAAAACTCTCCCCCCCAGCGGAGGGAGGAAAGAAAAGGAAGGCCGCCCCAAGGGGGAAGGCCGAAGGGTCCAAGAAGATAAAAACCCCTCCGCCGGACTACGCCCCCGACGCCGACGAGGACGAAGAGGAGTGGCCGGACAGGGCCAGGCGTCCAGCGAAATCGTAAGTGTTTGGATACCAGAGTGACTCATGATATTCCTTTTGTTGCACAGCTTTCCCTAATGTCGAATATAATTATGCAGCCTGCCCCGGGCCGAACTCAACGAGTCGTCGAGCGGCTCCCTAGATTCTTCGGACGTGAACTCAGTTCCGCCCGCTGTCTCCCCCCGCACTGCGGATGACGCTGAAGTGGCGTCACAACGAGCTCCGGGGCAGGAGGAGGTGGTCCCGGAGGAGCCGCAAGGCGACCTCCCGGACTCCAGGAGTAAAGGGGACAAGACCCCCCAGGGCTCCAAGTCCGGCTTTGAGCCGGACACCATGCTGGAATCTTCAACGATTCTGGACCGCAGTAGGCGAACTCCTTCCAAGAGGAGCAAACCTTCTGAGCCGGCAGCCTCTGTCCAACCGGAGGTGCCGGACAATCTGCTGGAGGTGCTTGAAGGCGCCTCCATCGACGAGGAGCACCGTACCATTATGAGTATGGTGATCCAGAAGGTTCAGTCCGCCAAGAGCGGACTGAGTGAAGCTTGTGCTAGCCTCTTAACAGGCTTTGAGGTAAGTAAAAAATATGTAAAAATATTACCGCATAGACAGTAGCCCCTAATGCTCTGTTTGGCGTTCGGAAAGAAAAGCCGAATAGAGGATCTATTAAATTTTGCGGGAGTCTAACAATAAAGAGTCAATATGCATATGCAGGCCTCGCTGCTATCCACTGCCGCACTGACTGCGGAGGTGGGTGTCCTGAAACAGGACCTCGGGCGGACCGAGCAAGAGCTCGGCCTTGCCAAGCGGCAGCTCAAGGAGAAAGAAGGTACGAAATACCTTACAGAAAAAGGTGCCTATAGAGAGGCGTGATTGCAAAAAGATAACAGGATTGTACTGCTTATTGTAGGGGCCACGACTGAGGTGGCGACCCTCAAGCAGGCGCTATCTGAGGTGCAGCAAGCGAGAGAAACTTGGGGCTCAGGTCGGCGAGGTGCAGCAAGAGCTTCAGGCTCTCATGAAAAAACATGAGAGTTTGGAGCTTGAGTCAAAGACCCAAGCATCCGAGCTCGCGACGGCCCTTGAGACTACCAAGTCTGCCAAGGCCGAAGCCCAAAAGGCCCTCCAAGAGTTGGAGGAGGTGAAAAAGATAGCAGTGGGTAAGGCATTCTTCATGCAAAGCAGAAATATAAAAGTAAACTACTTGTTACTTACCCGAATCCGGAGCTCTCCAGGGGCATTCGCAGATCTTCCCCGCAGTGTATCCGACGCTGCCGCATTCTACCGAGCTGAAGAGGGCAGCTCGACGGAGAAGGTGTTCTGGTCTCAGTATGCTGAGGCCGGACACCATGTGCCCTTGAGCGACCAGCTGAAACAGCCGGTCGAGCTCCACAAGGCGGTCGAACAGGCCATGAAGGGCTTCATAGTTCGGCTGTGGCCCGGAGAGGCCCTGCCTGGGAGCTACTTCGGGCTGGTGCGGCGGCTGGTGGAGGCCTGTCCAAGGCTCGAGGTCATCAAGTGCTCCGTCTGCATCGAAGGTGCCTGTAGAGCCCTTGCCCATGCAAAGGTGCACTGGGGTAAGCTGGACGGTGAGAAGCTTGTGAGGGACGGGCCGCCGTGGGGAAGGAGCATCGCAAGCCCGAGAACTACTATAAGGATGTTCTTGCAGGTGCCCGCCTTGTGGCGGATGAATGTACCAAGGATGTTATTTTTGAATGAACTCGCTCGATTTTATCCTGTGCGCTGAAAACTTGTTCATATGTGCTAAGCAATGCTTATTGAATTTAAAATATTATTTTTTGTGCGGTCGTTTATCAAAAATTGAGAGATGGCTAGTCGTCGGCTTCTGCCCCCATGCCACTAGTGCTGGGGTGTTCGGTGATAAACCTGTATGCTCTTTTTCCCATGTTTGGGTCCTTCGAGGGAGGCGCTCAGCACGACGAACCAGGCAATCGGACTATAATGCTTGAACACTCTCACTTAGCCATAGAACTTTATAATTTTAAATTTCGGCGAAGCCCCTAGTTTGGAAGACCGAGTTCGGGGCGCTATCCACGCCTTGGCTGGGGTTATCCAGCTCCTCGCTCGAAGCGGCATAAGTCTTTAGGGACTCGAAAAACCTCTCGAACAGCGACCGGTCTCTCGCCTCATCATGACAGTCAGTTTTAGCTTTCTCCACTGAGGTGCTTAACCCAGCTCAACCGGGGCACAATCGCAGTGGTTCTCCTAGTGCTACCTTAGCCGATATAGCGGAACGTAAGGCACCAAAACATAGGAGCCGGGCAAACCCAACTATTGACCCAAATCATGATTCGGAGCCGATGCATATAGTGCTATAAGTTCGGGGTGCCGCACTTGTGAAAGTGTACGGACTTCTCACACCATATTAAAGGGTACTGAAGCCCCTGGCGTACTTGCCGTACCAAAGTGTACGGGTGCAAAATGTCATTAATGAACATATATAAAAGAGAGGATAATGCAAAAAATAGACAAAAGCTATGCATTGTTTATAGAGAGGCTATTTATCAAAGCCGAATGATACAAATAGTGCGGTAAGCGAAAGATATTGGACTATTCAGTATGTCCTGACCAGGGGCAAGCCGCGGAATTGTATTTAAAACAGGTATACCGCTTGTAACAGAGACCACCTGGGAGTTCCATAATGCGGCATGGCTTGTCTGCCTCCCTGGATCTTGCATCGTTTGTGCGGCAGTCGAATTGCTGAACAGGTCGTCCGAAGTATGGAGTCCTGGAAATAAGAAAAAAAATTAAAAAAAGAATCCGGCAGCCCCTGGTACGTTTTAAGCGGTATTTTGGGCGTGCCATTATTGTGCCCCTTCCCCTGTGCCCATGGTATTTCAAGGGCGTAGTTATGTACGCGAGGTACTGGTTTCGCTATGTCGTGAGAGCTGGGGTTGGGGCCGCATTGCTACGCTTGCTCAGAGTGTGCCAGGCGGTCCTGCTGTAGGTTACTCCGGGCGCGCTTGGCAGTGTCTGGCTTTTTAATGGCCGGACTGGAGAATTGCCTGAGAAGGCTACTTTGTACCTCCGCTGCGAGAGCCGCCGTATGCTCCTCCGTACGGAGGGAGCGTTCGGTGTTTCCGTTGACCGTAATTACTCCTCGAGGGCCTGGCATCTTGATCTTGAGATATGCGTAGTGCGACACCACATTGAACTTTGCGAATGCGGTTCGTCCGAGCAGGGCGTGATAGCCACTGCGAAACGGGACTATATCGAAGATTAACTCTTCGCTTCGGAAATTGTACGGGGATCCGAAGACCACGTCAAGTGTTACTGAGCCTGTACAGTTGGCTTCTACACCTGGTATAACGCCTTTAAAGGTCGTTCTTGTGGGTTTAATCCTTGAGGGATCTATGCCCATTTTCCGCACTGTATCTTGATAAAGCAGGTTCAGGCTACTACCTCCGTCCATGAGGACTCTTGTGAGATGAAATCCGTCGATGATTGGGTCGAGAACCAATGCGGCGAAGCCGCCATGACGGATGCTAGTGGGATGGTCCCTTCGATCAAAAGTGATCGGGCAGGAGGACCATGGGTTGAACTTTGGGGCGACTGGCTCCATCGCGTATACGTCCCATTGCGCACGCTTCCGCTCCCGCTTGGGAATGTGGGTTGCGTATATCATGTTCACTGTCCGCACTTGTGGGGGAAAGCCCTTCTGTCCATTGTTGTTCAGCGGCTTGGGCTCCTCGTCGTCGCTGTGCAGCCCCTTGTCTCTGTTTTCGGCCCTTAACTTGCCTGCCTGCTCGAACACCCAACAATCCCTGTTAGTGTGATTGGCTGGCCTTTCGGGGGTGCCATGTATCTGGCACAAGCGATCGAGTATTCGGTCCAAACTGGACGGGCCCTGAGTATTCTTTTTGAATGGCTTTTTCCGCTGACCGGATTTATAGCCTTTGAATCCGGCATTGACTGCCGTGTCTTCATTGCTGTCGCTGTTAACACGGCGTTTTTTATTATTCCGACATGTCCTGCCACTTTTGTCCTTGGTATCCGAATTACCAGGGTTCCTTGATAAGTTGTTACTGCGAGCTAGCCAGCTGTCTTCTCCCGCGCAAAAGCGGGTCATGAGTGTCGTGAGGGCTGCCATGGATTTCAGTTTTTCCTGTCCCAGGTGCCGGGCAAGCCACTCGTCGCGGATGTTATGCTTGAAGGCTGCTAGGGTCTCTGCATCCGGACAGTCGACTATCTGGTTTTTCTTTGTTAGGAACCGTGTCCAGAATTGTCTGGCTGATTCCTCTGGCTGCTGAATTATGTGGCTTAAGTCGTCGACATCCGGCGGTCGCACATAAGTGCCCTGTAAGTTGTCGAGGAATGCGGCTTCCAGGTCCTCCCAAGAACCGATTGAGTCTGCTGGCAAGCTGTTAAGACAATGCCGGGCCGGTCCTTTAAGTTTGAGCGGGAGGTATTTGATGGCGTGTAGATCATCGCCGCGTGCCATGTGGATGTGAAGGAGATAATCCTCAATCCATACCGCCGGATCTGTTGTGCCATCGTATGATTCGATGTTTACGGGTTTGAAACCCTTTGGGATTTTATGATCCATTACTTCATTCATGAAGCATAGCGGGTGTGCGGCGCCTCTGTACTGAGCTATATCGCGACGCAGCTCAGAAGAGCTATGTGTGTTGTGTTCGGCCCGGCCGGATTTGTTGTATCCGGAGTGAAGATCATTGTCACATGTCGTAGGGCGCCTGCGCGATCCGTAGATCGATCTTGTTTGTCTTGCCTTATCCTCCAGTATGTCTCGCAGGTCGGGCGCATTTTCCCGTGCGTTAGTTGAGCGGCGTCGATGCATGGCTTGGGTGGAGGGCCGACAGGCCTCTCTGTCGCGACCGCGAGGTGGCCGGTCTGCCATGTCATGCGCTGGTGATGTAGGTGCTTCCTCCTCTGATTGGGGTAGCGGCCTGCGCTTCGAGTAACTCTTGGAGGGGCGTTCGAGTTCATACTCTTGGGCCACAAGTTCTTCAGTCCATCTGTCAGCTAGCAATTCTTGGGCAGCTCTAAGTTGTTGGTGCTTTTTCTTGAGGCTGCTTGCC
Organism: Triticum dicoccoides; assembly: GCF_002162155.2. Taxonomy (NCBI): domain Eukaryota; kingdom Viridiplantae; phylum Streptophyta; class Magnoliopsida; order Poales; family Poaceae; genus Triticum; species Triticum dicoccoides. Next base: position 160,000,733 of record NC_041388.1, read on the forward strand.
GTAGCTAAAAGCTTGCGTTTAAAACGCTCTTGTTCGGCGGGGTCTGATGGTATGATGAATTCGTCGTCATCGAGGCTAGCCTCGTCTTCGGAGGGAGGCGTATGGTTATCATCCTCGACCTCTCGGTCTGCCACTCTTTCATGAGGGCTGGTTTCTCCATCTTCCTGTGCCGAATTTTGCTGAGGTGGGTGTTCGTCGGCGCTATCCGGGGTAGTATTATCTCCCGTGCCGGAATCACCGTTTTTGCTTTGGCGGGATTTAGAGCGGCGCCGCTGACGCTGGCGCTTTTGCTGTTTCTTGGGGGCATCATCCCCCACTGTTCCATCGTCATCTCCATCTTTTGGAGTATCCACCATATATATGTCATATGACGAGGTGGCCTTCCAGCACCCTACAGGTGCTGGTTCTTGTTCGTCTCCTGCATCGTCGTCCATGCCGTCGATGTCTTCGGAATCGAAGTCAAGCATGTTGGTTAAGTCGTCGACAGTGGCTACGAAGTGGGTGGTGGGTGGGCTTTGAATTTTTTTCGTCGTCCGTATCCCAACCTTGCTGACCATAGTTCGGCCAGGGCTCTCCTGATAAAGAGAGAGACTTTAGAGAATTCAGGATGTCGCCGAAGGGCGAGTGCTGAAAGATGTCCGCGGCGGTGAACTCCATGATCGGTGCCCAATCGGATTCGATCGGCAAGGGCGCGGGGGGCTCGGAGCTCGGAGAGGAATCCGGATCCTCGGAGTCACGGGCCATGCGGAGTGCAGGGCTGGAGTTCGGCTCAATCGCCTCTGAGATCGCAGCCCCTGAGGCAGCGTCTAACCGCTGATCCTTGATCGGTGTAGTAGGCTCCAAATCAATGGTCGGAACCGATGCGTGTGCGGCCTCCAAGGCGTTGTTCGGTGGCAGAGCTATATCATGCCCATCGAGACAGTGCGGCGCGCTTGGCTGTGTCTCGAATTCGTCGAAGATCAAGTCCCCGCAGATGTCAGCCGTGTAGTTTAGGCTTCCAAACCTGACCTGATGGCCAGCGGCGTAGCTTTCGATCTGCTCAAGGTGGCCAAGCGAATTGGCCCGCAGTGCGAAGCCGCCGAAGACGAAGATCTGTCCGGGAAGAAAAGTCTCACCCTGGACTGCATCGTTGTTGATGATCGAAGGAGCCATCGGGCCTAAAAGCGACGACACAGAGGAACTCTCAATGAAAGCACCAATGTCGGTGTCAAAACCGGCGGATCTCGGGTAGGGGGTCCCGAACTGTGCGTCTAGGCCGGATGGTAACAGGAGACAGGGGACACTTTGTTTTACCCAGGTTCGGGCCCTCTCGATGGAGGTAATACCCTACTCCTGCTTGATTAATATTGATGATATGGGTAGTACAAGAGTAGATCTACCACGAGATCAAGGAGGCTAAACCCTAGAAGCTAGCCTATGGTATGATTGTTGTGTATGGAGTTGATTGCCTATGGACTACAACCCTCCGGTTTATATAGACACCGGATAGGGTTAGGGTTACACAGAGTCGGTTACAATGGTAGGAGATCTTGAATATCCGCATCGCCAAGCTTGCCTTCCACGCCAAGGAAAGTCCCATCCGGACACGGGACGAAGTCTTCAATCTTGTATCTTCATAGTCCAGGAGTCTGGCTGAAGGTATAGTCCGGCTACCCGAACACCCCCTAATCCAGGACTCCCTTAGCTGGCTAGCCGCAGTTAAACTCCACCACCCCCTTTGTTGATACCGATGCATATGTAGTTAGTTTTGATTGTAAGTCTTGCTGGGTACATTTGTACTCACGTTTGCTTAATTTATGTTTTGCAGAGAGACCTCAGTCTCGCTAGTAGTTCTGCGTGGACTTCGACGTCTAGCTTGATACCTCAGCTACGATCTTGTGCCCTTGGCAGGATCTGGTAGATAGTCAGGCTTCTTAGCCTCTTTCATTTGTAGATGTCTGTACTCAGACATGTTAAGCTTTCGCATGTGCTTTGATTTGTATGCTATGATTTTTGGGTCATGAGACCCATGTTTGTAATATCTCGCTCCTCGGATCCTAATGAATAAATACTTGAGTCGTAGAGTTATGTTGTGATGCCATGTTGTATTTACACATATCCAGCATATTGTGTGTATGATTGAAATGCTTGGTATGTGTGGGATCCGACAATCTAGTTGTTTATCCTTGGTAGCCTCTCTTATGGGGAAATGTAGTCTTGTGTTTCCATGAGCCATAGTAGTCCGCTACAGCCCGGTTCACCGGGGTCCTGCTAGCCCAGCACTACTGCTCAGGACACTTGACTGGCCGGCATGTGTTTCACTTCGTTCCTGTGTCTGTCCCTTCGGGGAAATGTCACGCGGTGACATCCGGAGTCCTGCCTAGCCTGCTACAGCCCGGGTTCCCGGAGTCCTGTTAGCCCAGTGCTACAGCCTGGATTCACACGCTGCTGACCGACATGCTCGATGTGATTCATGTATGCCTGTCCCCATAGGTTGGTGTCGCTTTGGGTTCACGACTAGCCATGTCGGCCCGGGTTCTCTGTCACATGGATGCTAGCGACACTATCATATACGTGAGCCAAAAGGCGCAAACGATCCTGGGCCATGGTAAGGCAACACCCGTGGGAATACCGTGTGTGAGGCCGCAAAGTGATATGAGGTGTTACCGGCTAGACCAATGTGACTTGGAATCGGGGTCCTGACAGATGTGCATTACAGAGAGGGCCGAGAGATACCTCTACAGTACACGGAGTGACAAATCCTAATCTCAATCTATGCCAACTCAACAAACACCATCGGAGACACCTGTAGAGAATATTTATGATCACCCGGTTACGTTGTGACATTTGATAGCACACAAGGTGTTCCTCCGGTATTCGGGAGATGCATAATCTCATAGTCTCTAGAACATGTATAAGTCATGAAGAAAGTAATAGCAGAAAAACTAAATGATCGTTATGCTAAGCTAATGGATGGGATGTGATCCCGTTCATCAAATGACAATACATGTCTGTGGCTAGGAAACTTAACCATCTTCGATTAACAAGCTAGTCAAGTAGAGGCATACTAGGGACACTCTGTTTGTCTATTTATTCACACATCTACTAAGTTTACGGTAAATACAATTCTAGCATGAATAATAAACATTTGTCATGATATAAGGAAATATAAATAACAACTTTATTATTGCATCTAGGGCATATTTCCTTCAGGAGCGCGAGATAGGGGCGGCCAGGATGCGCGCGACGCGCGGTCAAGCAAGGCGACGGTGCGGGCTCAGCTCGCAGAGGTGCGGCGGAGGCGGGGCTAAGGCAGCAGCGGGGCGAGGGCGCATGTGCGGTGGAGCGGGGTGAGCGAGGCGCGAGCGCGGGACGAGGCCGCGGCCGTGAGCGCGCCTGGTGTGTGGCGGGAGCGAGGCAGGGGAGAAGGAGGGGGGCGTCACGAGGGGTTGTAGGGCACGGGGCAGTGGGGCTCAGGGAGGAAGATGGGGACGACGGTCGACGACGAAGAGGACGGCGACGCGGCGATCCGGGCGGCGATGGGGTGACCAAGGCGTAGGAGTTTCGGGCGGCATCGAGGTGGCGGGGATGGTCGACAGGGGTCAGGGCGCCATGGCGGGGTTCGTTCCCCTGATCCCGATCTAGATCG
>NC_041388.1:160004689-160041152 GCF_002162155.2 Triticum dicoccoides
GGAGGGGGAGAGAGACATGGGGGAGGAGTGGCGTGTGCGGTTGTGGGCTAAGGTTTCGGGGGCGTGGGTGGATAAGGGAGTGAGGGGGGAGTGGGTGGCCGGTTGGGCCCGGTGGGCCGGCCGGGCGGTCTGGTGGCCTACTGGGCCATGGCCCAGTGGGGGTTTCCTTTTTCTGTTTTCATTTAGTCTTTTTGTTTTTTATTTATTTCCTTTTATGCTTTGATTCGTTTTAAAGTATTTAGGCATTATGTAAAAGTGTGGTTTCTTTACCATAAATACCTAGACTTTAATTGGCCCACTCCAAACATTTTTTTAATGTTTGACAAAAATGCAAATTCAAATTGAATAGTTTTGATCCAATGCGAGATTAGCAACAGTAACCGAGGTGACGTGGCATCCTTAACATGGGATTACTGTAGCCTAATTATCCAGGCGTCACAAATCTCCTCCACTACAAGAAATCTCGTCCCCGGATTTAGGAGGTAGAAGGAAACATTGCGGGGTATTCATTGTTGGAAATATGCCCTAGAGGCAATAATAAAAGTGTTATTATTATATTTCCTTGTTCATGATAATTGTCTTTTATTCATGCTATAACTGTATTATCCGGAAATCGTAATACACGTGTGAATACATAGACCACAATATGTCCCTAGTGAGCCTCTAGTTGACTAGCTCGTTGTGATCAACATATAGTCATGGTTTCCTGGCTATGGACATTGGATGTCGTTGATAACGGGATCACATCATTAGGAGAATGATGTGATGGACAAGACCCAATCCTAAGCATAGCACAAAGATCGTGTAGTTCGTTTGCTAGAACTTTGCCAATGTCAAGTATCTCTTCCTTTGACCATGAGATCGTGTAACTCCTGGATACCGTAGGAGTGCTTTGGGTGTATCAAACGTCACAACGTAACTGCGTGACTATAAAGGTGCACTACAGGTATCTCCGAAAGTATCTATTGTTTTATGCGGATCGAGACTGGGATTTGTCACTCCGTGTAAACGGAGAGGTATCTCTGGGCCCACTCGGTAGGACATCATCATATGCGCAATGTGACCAAGGAGTTGATCACGGGATGATGTGTTACGGAACGAGTAAAGTGACTTGCCGGTAATGAGATTGAACAAGGTATTGGATACCGACGATCGAATCTCGGGCAAGTAAAATACCGCTAGACAAAGGGAATTGTATACGGGATCGATTGAGTCCTTGACATCGTGGTTCATCCGATGAGATCATCGTGGAACATGTGGGAGCCAACATGGGTATCCAGATCCCGCTGTTGGTTATTGACCGGAGAACGTCTCGGTCATGTCTGGATGTCTCCCGAACCCGTAGGGTCTACACACTTAAGGTTCGATGACGCTAGGGTTATAAAGGAAGCTTGTATGTGGTTACTGAATGTTGTTCGGAGTCCCGGAATGGTCCGGAGGTAAAGATTTATATATAGGAAGTCCTGTTTCGGCCATCGGGACAAGTTTCGGGGTCATCGGTATTGTACCGGGACCACCGGAAGGGTCCCGGGGGCCCACCGGGTGGGGCCACCTGCCCCGGGGGGCCACATGGGCTGTAGGGTTGCGCCTTGGCCTACATGGGCCAAGGGAACCAGCCCCAAGAGGCCCATGCGCCTAGGGAACCCTAGAGGGAAGAGTCCTCAAGGGGGAAGGCACCTCCGAGGTGCCTTGGGGAGGATGGACTCCTCCCCCCCTCTTGGCCGCACCCCAAAACCCATCTAGGGCTGGCCGCTGCCCCTAGGGGGTGGGAAAACCCTAAAGGGGGCGCAGCCCCCTTTCCCCCTATATATATTGAGGCATGGGGCTGCCCATAACACGCGATTTGATCTCTCGTTGGTGCAGCCCTGCCTCTCCTCCTCCTCCTCTCCCATGGTGCTTGGCGAAGCCCTGCAGGATTGCCACGCTCCTCCACCACCACCACGCCGTTGTGCTGCTGTTGGATGGAGTCTTCCTCAACCTCTCCCTCTCTCCTTGCTGGATCAAGGCGTGGGAGACGTCACCGGGCTATACGTGTGTTGAACGCGGAGGTGCCGTCCGTTCGGCACTAGGATCATCGGTGATTTGAATCACGACGAGTACGACTCCATCAACCCCGTTCACTTGAACGCTTCCGCTTAGCGATCTACAAGGGTATGTAGATGCACTCTCCTTCTACTCGTAGCTGGTTTCTCCATAGATAGATCTTGGTGACGCGTAGGAAAATTTTGAATTTCTGCTACGTTTCCCAACAGTGGCATCATGAGCTAGGTCTATTGCGTAGATTCTTTGCACGAGTAGAACACAAAGTAGTTGTGGGCGTTGATGTTGTTCAATATGCTTACCGTTACTAGTCCAATCTTGTTTCGACGGTATTGTGGGATGAAGCGGCCCGGACCGACCTTACACGTACTCTTACGTGAGACAGGTTCCACCGATTGACATGCACTTGGTGCATAAGGTGGCTAGCGGGTGCCAGTCTCTCCCACTTTAGTCGGAATGGATTCGATGAAAAGGGTCCTTATGAAGGGTAAATAGCAATTGGCATATCACGTTGTGGTTTTGCGTAGGTAAGAAACGTTCTTGCTAGAAACCCATAGCAGCCACGTAAAACATGCAACAACAATTAGAGGACGTCTAATTGTTTTTGCAGGGTATGCTATGTGATGTGATATGGCCAGAAGAATGTGATGAATGATATGTGATGTATGAGATTGATCATGTTCTTGTAATAGGATTCACGACTTGCATGTCGATGAGTATGACAACCGGCAGGAGCCATAGGAGTTGTCTTTATTTTTTGTATGACCTGCATGTCATTGAAGAACGCCATGTAAACTACTTTACTTTATTGCTAAACGCGTTAGTCATAGAAGTAGAAGTAGTCGTTGGCGTGACAACTTCATGAAGACACGATGATGGAGATCATGATGATGGAGATCATGGTGTCATGCCGGTGACAAGATGATCATGGAGCCCCAAAGATGGAGATCAATGGAGCTACATGATATTGGCCATATCATGTCACAACTATATAATTGCATGTGATGTTTATTATGTTTATGCATCTTGTTTAGTTAGGACGACGGTAGTAAATAAGATGATCCCTTACAAAATTTCAAGAAGTGTTCTCCCCTAACTGTGCACCGTTGCTACAGTTCGTCGCTTCTAAGCACCACGTGATGATCGGGTGTGATGGATTCTTACGTTCACATACAATGGGTGTAAGACAGTTTTACACAGCGAAAACACTTAGGGTTAACTTGACGAGCCTAGCATGTATAGACATGGCCTTAGAACACGGAGACCGAAAGGTCGAGCATGAGTCGTATAGTAGATACGATCAACATGAAGATGTTCACCGATGATGACTAGTCCGTCTCACGTGATGATCGGACACGGCCTAGTTGACTCGGATCATGTGATCACTTAGATGACCAGAGGGATGTCTATCTAAGTGGAAGTTCATAAGATGAACTTAATTATCCTGAACATAGTCAAAAAGATTTTGCAAATTATGTCATAGCTCGCGCTTTAGTTCTACTGTTTAGATATGTTCCTAGAAAAAATATAGTTGAAAGTTGAAAGTAGCGATTATGCGGACAGTAGAAAGCTTATGTCCTTAATGCACTGCTCAGTGTGCTGAACCCCAAACGTTGTTTGTAGATGTTGCGAACATCTGACATACACGTTTTGATAACTACGTGATAGTTCAGTTAAACGGTTTAGAATTGAGGCACCAAAGACGTTTTCGAAACATCGCGAAACATATGAGATGTTTTGAGGGCTGAAATTGGGATTTCAGGCTCGTGCCCACGTCAAGAGGTATAAGACCTCCGACAATTTTCTTAGCCTGCAAACTAAGGGAGAAAAGCTCAATCGTTGAGCTTGTGCTCAGATTGTCTGAGCACAACAATCACTTGAATCGAGTGGGAGTTGATCCTCCAGATGAGATAGTGATGTTTACCCAAAGTCATTGCCACCAAGCTGCTAGAGCTTCGTGATGAACTATAACATATCAGGGATAGATATGATGATCCTTGAGGTATTCGCGATGTTTGACACCGCGAAAGTAGAAATCAAGAAGGAGCATCAATTGTTGATGGTTGGTGAAACCACTAGTTTCAAGAAGGGCAAGGGAACAAAGGGATACTTCATGAAACGACAATTCAGCTGCTGCTCTAGTGAAGAAACCCGAGGTTGAACCCAAACCCGAGACTAAGTGCTTCTGTAATAAGGGGAACAACCACTGGAGCAGGATTACCCTAGATACTTGGTAGATGAGAAGGCTGGCAAGGTCGATAGAAGTGTACATTATGTTAATGTGTACTTTACTAGTACTCCTAGTAGCACCAGGGTATTAGATACCGGTTCGGTTGCTAAGTGTTAGTAACTCGAAATAAAAGCTACGGAATAAACGGAGACTAGCTAAAGGTGAGCTGACGATATGTGTTGGAAGTTTTTCCAAGCTAGATGTGATCAAGCACCGCACGCTCCCTCTACCATCAAGATTAGTATTAAACCTGAATGGTTTATTGAATCTCGATCGTAGGGATACACATTTTCATGCCAAAAGATATAAGATAGTAATGATAGTACCACTTACTTGTGGCACTGCCATGTAAGTCATAATGGTATAAAACGCATGAAGAAGCTCCATGTTGATGGATCTTTGGACTCACTCGTTTTTGAAAAGTTTGAGACATGCGAACCATGTCTATTGGTGTATATGCATGAAGAAACTCCATGCAAATGGATCGTTCGGACTCACTTGATTTTGAATCACTTGAGATATGCAAATCATACCACATGGGCAAGATGACTGAAAAGCCTCATTTTCAGTAAGATGGAACAAGATAGCAACTTGTTGGAAGTAACACATTCTGATGTGTGCAGTCGAATGAGTGCTGAGGCATGCAGTGAATATCATTATGTTCTTACTTCACAGATGATTCGAGTAAATGTTGAGTATATTTACTTGATGAAACACAAGTCTGAATTATTGAATGGTTCAAGTAATTTCAGAGTGAAGTAGCAGATCATTGTGACAAGAGGATAAAATGTCTATGATATGATCATAGAGATGAATATCTGAGTTACGAGTTTTGGCACACAATTAAGACATTGTGGAAATTATTTCGCAATTAATACCGCCTGGAACACCATAATGTGATGGTGTGTCCGAACATCATAGTTGCACCCTATTGGATATGGTGCGTACCATGATGTCTCTTATCGAATTACCACTATCGTTCATGGGTTAGGCATTAGAGACAACCACATTCACTTTAAATAGGGCACCACGTAATTCCGATGAGATGACACCGTATGAATTATGGTTTAGAGAAACCTAAGTTGTCATTTCTTAAAAGTTTGGGGCTGCGACGCTTATATGAAAAAGTTTCAGGTTGATAAGCTCGAACCCAAAGCGGATAAAATGCATCTTCATAGGAAACCCAAAACAGTTGGGTATACCTCCTAATTCAGATCCGAAAGCAATATGGATTGTTTCTAGAATTGGGTCCTTTCTCGAGGAAAAGTTTCTCTCGAAAGAGTTGAGTGGGAGGATGGTGGAGACTTGATGAGGTTATTGAACCATCTCTTCAACTAGTGTGTGGCAGGGCACAGGAAGTTGTTCCCGTGGCACCTACACCAATTGAAGTGGAAGCTTATGATATTGATCATGAAGTTTCGGATCAAATCACTGCCGTGCCTCGTAAGGGTGACAAGGATACGTGCTACTTCAGAGTGGTACGGTAATCCTGTCTTGGAAGTCATGTTGCTAGACAACAATGAACCTACGAGCTATGGAGAAGCGATGGTGGGCCCGGATTCCGATAAATGGCTTGAGGCCATAAAATCCGAGAGAGGATCCATGTATGAGTACAGATGGATTTCAAAAGGAAGACGGACAATGATGGTAAATGTCACCATTAAGAAAGCTCGACTTGTCGTTAAGATGTTTTCCGACAAGTTCAAGGAGTTGACTACGATGAGATTTTCTCACTCGTAGCGATGCTAAGAGTCTGTTGGAATTATTTTAGCGATTACTGCATTATTTATGAAATCTTGCAGATAGGATGTCAAAACATTGTTTCCTCGACGATTTTCTTGAGGAAAGGTTGTATGTGATACAACCGGAAGGTTTTGTCAATCCCGAAAGATGCTAATAAGTATGCAAAGCTCTAGCAATCCTTCTAAGGACTGGAGTGAGCATCTCGGAGTTGGAATGTACGCTTTGATAAGATGATCAAAGATTTTGGTGTATACAAAGTTTATGAGAAACTTGTATTTCCAAAGAAGTGAGTGGGAGCACTATAGAATTTCTGATGAGTATATGTTGATCAGAAATGATGTAGAATTTCTAGAAAGCATATAGGGTTATTTGAAAGGTGTTTTTCAATAGAAAGCCTGGATTAAGCTACTTGAACATTGAGCATCAAGATCTATAAGGATAGATCAAAATGCTTAATAATACTTTCAAATGAGCACATACCTTGACATGATCTTGAAGGTGTTCAAGATGGACCAGTCAAAGAAGGAGTTCTTGCCTGAGTTGTAAGGTACGAAGTTAAGACTTGAAGCTCGACCACGGCAGAATAGAGAGAAAGGACGAAGGTCGTCCCCTATGCTTAAGACGTAGGCTCTTTAGTATGCTATGCTGTGTACCGCACCTGAAGTGTGGCTTGCCATGAGTCAGTCAAGGGGTACAAGAGTGATCCAAGAATGGCTCACAGGACAGCGGTCAAAGTTATCCTTAGTAACTAGTGGACTAAGGAATTTTCTCGATTATGGAGGTGGTAAAAGAGTTCGTCGTAAAGGTTACGACGATGCAAGCTTGACACCTATCCGGATAGCTCTGAGTAGAGAGACCGGATACATATAATGGAGCAATAATTTAGGATAGCTCCAAGTAGAACAGTTGTTTGGAATAGCTCCAAATAGAGCGTGGTAGCTACATCTAGGAGATGACATAGAGATTTGTAAAGCACACACGGATCTGAAAGGTTCAGACCCGTTGACTAAAACCTCTCTCACAAGCAACATGATCAAACATAAAACTCATTGAGTATTAATCACATAGTGATGTGAACTAGACTACTGACTCTAGTAAACTCTTGGGTATTAGTCACATGGCGATGTGACCTGTGAGTGTTAATCACATGGCGATGTGAACTAGATTATTGACTCTAGTGCAAGTGGGAGACTGTTGGAAATATGCCCTAGAGGCAATAATAAAAGTGTTATTATTATATTTCCTTGTTCATGATAATTGTCTTTTATTCATGCTATAACTGTATTATCCGGAAATCATAATACACGTGTGAATACATAGACCACAATATGTCCCTAGTGAGCCTCTAGTTGACTAGCTCGTTGTGATCAACAGATAGTCATGGTTTCCTGGCTATGGACATTGGATGTCGTTGATAACGGGATCACATGATTAGGAGAATGATGTGATGGACAAGACCCAATCCTGAGCATAGCACAAAGATCGTGTAGTTCGTTTGCTAGAGCTTTGCCAATGTCAAGTATCTCTTCCTTTGACCATGAGAGCGTGTAACTCCTGGATACCGTAGGAGTGCTTTGGGTGTATCAAACGTCACAACGTAACTGGGTGACTATAAAGGTGCACTACAGGTATCTCCGAAAGTATCTATTGTTTTATGCGGATCGAGACTAGGATTTGTCACTCCGTGTAAACGGAGAGGTATCTCTGGGCCCACTCGGTAGGACATCATCATATGCGCAATGTGACCAAGGAGTTGATCACGGGATGATGTGTTACGGAACGAGTAAAGTGACTTGCCGGTAACGAGATTGAACAAGGTATTGGATACCGACGATCGAATCTCGGGCAAGTAAAATACCGCTAGACAAAGGGAATTGTATACGGGATCGATTGAGTCCTTGACATCGTGGTTCATCCGATGAGATCATCGTGGAACATGTGGGAGCCAACATGGGTATCCAGATCCCGCTGTTGGTTATTGACCGGAGAACGTCTCGGTCATGTCTGCATGTCTCCCGAACCCATAGGGTCTACACACTTAAGGTTCGATGACGCTAGGGTTATAAAGGAAGCTTGTATGTGGTTACCGAATGTTGTTCGGAGTCCCGGATGAGATCCCGGACGTCACGAGGAGCTCCAGAATGGTCCGGAGGTAAAGATTTATATATAGGAAATCCTGTTTCGGCCATCGGGACAAGTTTCGGGGTCATCGGTATTGTACCGGGACCACCGGAAGGGTCCCGGGGGCCCACCGGGTGGGGCCACCTGCCCCGGGGGGCCACATGGGCTGTAGGGGGTGCGCCTTGGCCTACATGGGCCAAGGGCACCAGCCCCAAGAGGCCCATGCACCTAGGGAACCCTAGAGGGAAGAGTCCTCAAGGGGGAAGGCACCTCCGAGGTGCCTTGGGGAGGATGGACTCCTCCCCCCCCCCTCTTGGCCGCACCCCAAAACCCATCTAGGGCTGGCCGCCGCCCCTAGGGGGTGGGAAAACCCTAAAGGGGGCGCAGCCCCCTTTCCCCCTATATATATTGAGGCATGGGGCTGCCCATAACACGCGATTTGATCTCTCGTTGGTGCAGCCCTGCCTCTCCTCCTCCTCCTCTCCCATGGTGCTTGGCGAAGCCCTGCAGGATTGCCACGCTCCTCCACCACCACCACGCCGTTGTGCTGCTGTTGGATGGAGTCTTCCTCAACCTCTCCCTCTCTCCTTGCTGGATCAAGGTGTGGGAGACGTCACCGGGCTGTACGTGTGTTGAACGCGGAGGTGCCGTCCGTTCGACACTAGGATCATCGGTGATTTGAATCACGACGAGTACGACTCCATCAACCCCGTTCACTTGAATGCTTCCGCTTAGCGATCTACAAGGGTATGTAGATGCACTCTCCTTCTACTCGTAACTGGTTTCTCCATAGATAGATCTTGGTGACGCGTAGGAAAATTTTGAATTTCTATTACGTTTCCCAACATTCATCACGCAGGCAATCCTCGCGTTCCCAAGTGGCCTCTTCTTCAGAGTGATGCGACCACAGGACTTTTAGAAACTTGATCGCCTTCTGACGGTGATGCTCTTTATAGGAGAGGTCATCTTGCAATTCGAGCACTTCTTGATTAACTGCTCGGATTTGGTCCTTGAAGCAGCAGCGGAGGTGTGACACATGGAACACATCATGAACCTGAGAAAGGTTCGGCGGAAGCTCTAGCTGATATGCCACTTTTCCACGCCTTTTGAGAATAAGGAATGGACCAATATAGCGAGGAGCTAGCTTTCCCTTGATCCCGAAGCAGTGAGCACCCTTCAATGGTGTTACTCTAAGATAAGCCTTTTCGCCAGCATGTCTTTATGATGACGGTCATACTGACTTTTCTGACGTGACTGAGCAGTCTTGATATTCTCACGAATGACGCGGACTTGTTCTTCGGCATGTTGGATAATGTCCTGACCAAAGAGTGGACATTCCCAAGTTTCTGACAAGTTCAGAGGGTTTGGCACTTTCGTCCATATAACACTTCGAAGGGGGCCATCTTCAGACTAGCTTCATAGCTATTGTTATTGGAGAACTCGGCATACGGGAGAGATTCCTCCCATTTCTTGCCGAAGGAAATTACACAAGCTCAAAAGCATGTCTTCAAGAACTTGGTTGACACGTTCAACTTACCTTGCGATTGAGGATGAAACGCAGTACTGAACGACAGGTGAGTTCCCATAGCTTCTTGGAAACTTGCCCAAAATCTTGAAGTGAACAAGCTGCCATGGTCCGAACTGATAACCAGTGGAATACCATGAAGTGAAACAATTCTGGACATGTAGAGAGTTGCAAGCTGACTAGCAGTGCTCGTTTCTTTGACCGCCAGAAAATGTGCAACCTTAGAAAGCCGGTCAATGACGACAAGAATAGCGTCATTGCCTTTCCGCGATTTGGGAAATCAAGTGACGAAGTCCATTTCAACATGGTCCCATTCCCATCCAGGAATAGAGATAGGTTGCAGAGTTCCAATAGGCCTTTGTTGTTCTTCTTTTATACAATGGCAAACGTCACACTCAGCAACATAACGAGCAATGTCTTTCTTCATATTAGACCACCAGAATATCTGACGGATGTCTTGGTATATCTTTGTACTACCAGGATGGATAGATAGAGGCCTATCACGAGCTTCTTTCATAACCCTTGGAGTCTGATCTAGGTTTTTCCTCGAACATGGCACCACTAGGCGGCCTTTGAAGTACAAGGCACCATCATCGTCAATAGTGAAGAATGATGGCTTTCCTTCTGCAAGGTAGTGTTTAATCTTCTCGACTTCAGAGTCATAATGTTGAATAGTCCTGATATCGCCTATGAGATCTGGTTTGAGAGCCAGGGTATTTAGAGAACCTTGAGGAAAACACGAAGATTTGAAAGCACAAGTGCTCCCTAGGTGGTTTTGGTAATTAATGACAACATATCTTTTGTTGGACTAATACTTTTGCCTAGTATGTTTCATACAAGTTCAACAAATTAGGTGGCATGGACTAAAGGATGTGGAACCCTTTCAAGATGCTAAGGACAAAAGATTGGCACAAGCTTCAAGATCAAGACTCTAAATTTTCTATTTTAGTGATCCAAGATCACATTGAATCTATAGGAAAAGCTAATACTATCAAGGAGGGATGAGGTGTTGCTTAATGGCTTGCTTGCTCAAAGTGCTTAGTGATATGCTCCAAAACCCTCAACTACCTTCCCACATGCACATATGACCTAAACCAAAAGTCAAACTTGGCCCCACCGATTCTTTCTATCCGGAGCCACTGAGTTCAGTTGACATAGCCACTGCCAGAAACCCTAATCAGTTCGGTCTCACCGATGGGATCTCGGTCTCACCGAGATGGGCTTGCAAACTCTCTGTTACCTGTTGCAATATTTTCGGTCCCACCGAGATATGCAATCGGCCCCACCGAGTTTGCTTGGCCAACTCTCTGTTTAGCTTATTACCCAAATCGGTCCTACCGAGTTTGAGTAATCGGTCAAACCGAGTTCAGGTTTTACCCTAACCCTAGCACATCGGTTCCACCGAGTTGATCAAGTCGGTCCCACCGAAAACCCTAACGGTCACTAGGTTTGCTAAATCGGTCTGACCGGGTTTTTTAATTCGGTCTCACCGAGATTGGTAAATTGTGTGTAACGGTAAGATTTCGTGTGGAGGCTATATATACCCCTCCACCCGCTCTTCATTTGTGGATAGAGCCATCAGAACATACCTACACTTCCAATACACATTTTCTGAGAGAGAACCACCTACTCATGTGTTGAGACCAAGATATTCCATTCCTACCATATGAATCTTGATCTCCAGCCTTCCCCAAGTTGCTTTCCACTCAAATCTTCTTTCCACCAAATCCACATCCTGTGAGAGAGAGTTGAGTGTTGGGGAGACTATCATTTGAAGCACAAGAGCAAGGAGTTCATCATCAACACACCATTTGTTACTTCTTGGAGAGTGGTGTCTCCTAGATTGGCTAGGTGTCACTTGGGAGCCTCCGACAAAGATTGTGGAGTTGAACCAAGGAGTTTGTAAGGGCAAGGAGATCGCCTACTTCGTGAAGATCTACCGCTAGTGAGGCAAGTCCTTCGTGGGCGATGGCCATGATGGGATAGACAAGGTTGCTTCTTCGTGGACCCTTCATGGGTGGAGCCCTTCGTGGACTCGCACAACCGTTACCCTCCGTGGGTTGAAGTCTCCATCAATGTGGATGTACGATAGCACCACCTATCGGAACCACGACAAAAACATCCGTGTCTCTAATTGCGTTTGATTTCCCCAAACCCTTCCCATTACATTCTTGCAAGTTGATGCTTTACTTTCCGCTGCTCATATACTCTTTGCATGCTTGCTTGATATGTATTGTGATTGTTAAACTTGTGTCAAAAACTCCATTTCAACTTAAAGAAGTTATAAAAACTGCAACTTTTAGCACTTAGTGTCTAATCACCCCCCTCTAGACACCTCTTCTCGATCCTTTCAATTGGTATCAGAGCTTGGTCTCCATTGCCTTGGTTTAAACACCATTGGATGAAGATGGATGAGTCTACTTTGGGGAGTCTTAGACATAAAGTGCCTATTCTTGATGAAGAATATTTTCATGAGTGGAAAAATGAAATGCTTGAGATTTTCAATTAATATCACTTGAACAAGTATATTGCTAGCCCTTGTGCACCTCATATTGATCCCATGCATCCCACCCTTGATGAATCAATTGACATGATTCGCAATCTTAGAACTGTTAACCTTATCACTAGAGTCTTGCCTAGAAACTTGATTGGATGTTTGACGACTCTTAAGTGTGCCTACACCATATGGAAATTTCTTGAGGAACTCTTTCCTAATTATTCCTTGAAAGATCTAGATGAAATCCTCCATAAGTCTATTGCCTTGATTAAGATGAGTTCCAATGATCCCAAATTTGGCGACTGCTTAATTGAGCTTACTAATCTTACGAGTGCCAAAGGAGATGTTGGAATCATTAGCAATATCATTTCCAGAGCTATTAGAATTCATAAAGATAACTATAGAAATGATCATTTATCTAATGAATTACCCTCTCTAGGAATTGATCAACCACAAGATGATATTGGACATGAATACTATGATGAGGATGATGATAGTGACTATGATCTCGATGATGCGATGAGACACTTTGGCCTTATGGAAAATCTTCGCGGCTACATGGCTGGAGGAAAGGAATGGGTCCTCGATAGTGGATGCACTGATCATATTACCGGAGATAAAGACATGTTCCGTGAGCTTGCTGAAAACGACAGTCCTCGAAAGTATGTCACTTTTGGTGATAACTCAAAGGGTAAGGTGGTTGGCCTTGCTAAGGTGGCCATATCACATGATAGCTCCATACAAAATTTCATGCTCGTTGAATCTCTTGGCTACAACTTACTCTCAGTATCTAGACTTGCTGATTTCGGTTTCAATGTCCTATTTACTGAAGTAAACTGCCAAGTGTTTCGTAGAGATAATCATAAAATGATCTTTACCGGTATACGTAGTGGAGATCTTTACATTGTTGACTTCACTAAAAGGGCTCAACCTAAAACTTGCTTAATTGCTAAATCTTCTAAAGGCTGGTTGTGGCATAGAAGGATAGGTCATGTGGGCATGCGAAACCTTGACAAACTCATTAAAGGAAATCATATCCTTGGCGTTAATGATGTCATATTTGATAAGGATATACTTTGTAGTGCTTGTCAAGCAGGGAAACAAGTTGGAGCAAGTCATCGCGCTAAGAACATCATGACCACAAGAAGACCACTCGACCTACTTCACATGGATCTTTTTGGTCCTAATGCCTACAAGAGTCTCGGTGGTAACTCATTTGGTCTAGTCATAGTTGATGATTTTTCAAGATTTACGTGGGTGTTCTTTCTTGATGACAAATCGCAGGTCCAAAAGATCTTCAAAAACTTTGCTAGGATGGCCCAAAATCAATTTGACGTAAAGATCAAAAAGGTTCGGAGCGACAACGGAAGGGAGTTCAAGAACGCAAATGTGGACACCTTTCTTGACGAAGAAGGGATCACACATGAGTTCTCGGCTACGTACACACCTCAACAAAATGGAGTTGTTGAGAGAAAGAACCGGACTCTTATCGAGATGGCAAGAACGATGTTTGATGAGTACAAGACGCCAAAACACTTTTGGGCGGAAGCGGTAGAGACAGCTTGTCATGCAACCAATCGCTTGTATCTTCACAAGCTACTCGGCAAGACGGCATACGAGCTCCTTACCGGTAACAAACCCCAAGTTGGATACTTTCGAGTATTCGGCTCAAAGTGCTACATTCTTGATAAGCATCATCGTTCTAAATTTGCTCCTAAGTCTCATGAAGGTTTCCTACTTGGTTATGGCGCAAACTCCCACACATACCGTGTCTACAACGATTTCACCCGAAAGGTTGAAGAAACGGTAGATGTGAAGTTTGATGAATCTAATGGCTCGCAAGTAGAGCAATTTCCAATTGATGTAGGAGACAAAGAGCCCTCGGAAGCAATCCAAGACTTGTCTATTGGCAAGATTCGTCCAACGAAGGTGAAGGAGGGTACCTTGTCCGTCCAAGTGGAAGCTTCTACCTCACGACAAGGAGAACCAACAGTTGATACGGAAGCATCCACGAGTGGGACACACCAAGATGAAGAAAACGAGGAAGTGCACCAGGACGAACGTCAACAACCTCCTTCTCCACCATGGCAAGAGAACGACAACGCCAACAATGAAGAAGGCCAAGAAGAATAACAAGATGAAGAAGATATTCAACCAAGACCCAAGCAAAAGCTTTCACGAGTTCGAGCAAGAATTGCTAAAGATCATCCCGTGGAGCAAATCTACAATGATATCCAAACCGGGAGAATCACTCGCTCAAAAACTCGTTTAGCTAACTTTTGTGAAAACTATTCATTCATCTCTCACATTGAACCTATGAAGGTTGAAGAAGCATTGGAAGATCCAGATTGGATAAACGCTATGCATGAAGAGCTACACAACTTTGAGAGAAATCAAGTGTGGATATTGGTCGAGAAGTCCGACAACAACCACAACATCATCGGTACCAAATGGGTATTTCGCAACAAGCAAGATGAAGATGGACAAGTGGTTCGCAACAAAGCACGTCTCATCGCCCAAGGCTACACACAAGTCGAAGGTATGGACTATGGTGAGACATATGCTCCCGTTGCTAGACCTGAGTCCATTCGCATCTTACTTGCCTATGCTAATCACCATGATATCACTTTGTACCAAATGGACATTAAAAGTGCCTTTTTAAATGGTGAAATCGACGAGGAAGTTTATGTTAAGCAACCTCCTGACTTTGTCAATCCTAAGAAACCTAATCATGTCTACAAACTTCACAAAGCCCTTTATGGTCTTAAACAAGCTCCTAGAGCATGGTATAAATGCTTGACCAAGTTCCTTATTGAAAAAGGCTTTGAAATTGGAAAAATAGATTCTACTCCTTTTACTAAAAGGGTTAATGAAGAACTATTTGTATGCCAAATTTATGTTGATGATATCATATTTGGATCAACCAACCCTCATTTTAGTGAAAAGTTTGGGAAGCTAATGTCGGAGAAGTTTGAGGTGTCTATGATGAGTGAACTTAAACTCTTTCTTGGTTTGCAAATCAAGCAGACTAAGGAAGGTACTTTTGTCTCTCAAATGAAGTACACCAAGGACTTATTCAAGAAGTTCAATATGCAAGAATGCAAAGGTATGACTACACCCATGCCTACTAGTGGACATCTTGATTTGACCAAAGATGGTGAACCGGTTGATCAAAAAGTTTACCCCTCTATGATTGGTTCATTATTGTATCTATGTGCTTCGCGTCCTGATATCATGCTAAGTGTGTGTGTGTGCACGATATCAAGCTGCTCCTAAGGAATGTCATCTTAAGGCCGTGAAGAGGATAGTGAGATACTTAATACATACACCAAATTTTGGCATTTGGTATCCAAAGAGAGCTTCCTTTGATCTTGTTGGCTACTCCGACTCGGACTATGCCGGTGACAAGGTTGATAGAAAGTCCACTTCGGGTACTTGCCAATTCCTTGGTAGATCTCTTGTGTTTTGGTCTTCCAAGAAACAAAACTTGGTATCCTTATCCACCGCCGAAGCGGAATACATTGCCGCTGGTTCATGTTGTGCTCAATTATTTTGGATGACCCAAAATCTTAAAGATTATGGGATATATGTGAAACATGTTCCATTACTTTGTGACAATGAAAGTGCTATCAAGATTGCTCACAATCCCGTGCAACACTCTCGAACTAAGCATATTGAAGTTCGTCATCATTTCATTTGAGATCATGTTGCTAAGGGTGATATAAACCTTAAGCATGTTCGCACCGATAAGCAATTAGCGGATATATTCACTAAACCACTTGACGAGAAAGTGTTTTGCAGGTTAAGAGGTGAATTGAACATCATTGATGCTTCAAACTTGGAGTAGGAACTCCATTAGATACATGCAAGACTTGAGCTTACAACTAATCTCTTGATATTTCTCCTATGATGATTATCTTACGTCTTGAAAATTTGCATCTTGCATGTTATCTAACCCTTGTAGGTACTTGGATGAATCTAATTCGATGAGATTGCAACTCACTCACATCTTGAGAAATCTCTACATCACCAAGTCTCTACACTATGGTGGTTGATGACAAGGAAGCATGAAACCTTTTAAACATATCCGTTGACAAATTCTATGTTGAGTTTCATGATTGTCATGTTGGATACACAAGTGCTCTTCCTTGCCAAAACTAACCCATGTAGGTAGATGAACTCAAAATCCAAAGGGTGCTCCCAACTCTTGATGGGCTACATCAACCTTTGAGCAACCCACACAAGTTCAACTACGTGATCAAGATCAACACTGCCACCCAAGGTATGTTATTCCATCTTAGAGTAGCTTTACTCCAAGTCATGAACCAAAGCAACTCCACAAGATGTGAATACATCAAGATACTTAAACGAAAAATGGTAACCCCATTTTGAGCTTAAAGGATGAGTACGACCTACGATCAAGTGATCTCACTTGACTCCTAAGTCAATGTACTCTAACATAGGTGACCTTGTCACCGCCCAACTCTAGATGAAGTTCTCTTGTGTTCTTCTTTGTGTTCTTGCACTTGTCTCATGCATCTTTGTTTTCCCTTTCAAAAAAAACTTCATCTAGATTCCTTTTTTTTCTTTCTTCCGCATTTTCTGCATCGAATTGATTGCAAATCTTTGTGAGATCATATTCTTCTAGTGAGCTGAGGTGACAAGTGTTTCTCTTTGTGATGAACTCGATTCCACCGGTTTCATGATTCCGGTCTAGCCGAAGATTTTCGGGGCAACCGAAGCATCCAACTCGGTGACACCGATTTCACTACAGGAAAAACATTTTGCCACTTATTCCTGCCTTATTCTTGATCCAGCTCCACTCAATGAATCTTGTCCTCTGCAAGCATCACATTTACCTTAGTGCTTTGTGTTGTGACTCAAGGACCAAACCCATTCACGACAAATTCCAGAAAACCCTTCTTGGAAATTGATGTCAAAGGGGGAGAGAGAGATCACATCAAAGCTTAATAATATCTCTAGGGGGAGAGAATACTCAAGGAGAGAGTATCCCAGATGCTTGATGTTCAAGAGGAGAGATGCTACATGTCTTCTTGGGGGAAAGACATGTTCATATGTGCTTATTTGCATTAGCTCTGTTCATTTGTTTCCTTGAGCTCTGTTTTTCTGTTCCCTATCTTCTCCCAGCATCCCGTGCTAGATTCAGGGGGAGCAAGACATCCTAGGGAAAGAAATTCATTAAATTCATTGCATATCTTTCTCTTTGGGGACATGTCAATATCTATCATGGTACTCTGTACTCACTCCTCATGTCATCCCAGTCTTGGTACTCTTGTGGTTTCCTTTGGTTTCTCTAGCTAGTAGGTGCATCTGTGTTATCTAACCTTGTTTATGCAGGTTCATCCCATCCTAGCCAACTCAAGACCACAAGGTAAGTATATGCATCATGATCATGCGTATGAGAAATTCCATATGATGTACATACTGTTTGCAAGAAGGACTCATGGGCATGAAGGTACATTTCTCATAATTTCATCACTTGCTCTGATGCATATAGCCAAGATACATGTAACACATTGCTACTATGTCATGGTTATGCTCTCACATGCTTCTATATACCATATTCACATGATTGCATACATGTAGGGGGAGCCTAGGCTTGTTACATGTCTTTCCAAAGCTTTACTTGCTACTCTCTATATTTTTATCTAAAGCTTTGATGTATGTTGCCATCAATTACCAAAAAGGGGGAGATTGAAAGCACAAGTGCTCCCTAGGTGGTTTTGGTAATTAATGACAACATATCTCTTGTTGGACTAATACTTTTGCCTAGTATGTTTCAGACAAGTTCAACAAATTAGGTGGCATGGACTAAAGGATGTGGAACTTTTTCAAGATGCTAAGGACAAAAGATTGGCTCAAGCTTCAAGATCAAGACTCTACATTTTCTATTTTAGTGTTCCAAGATCACATTGAGTCTATAGGAAAAGCTAATACTATCAAGGAGGGATGAGGTGTTGCTTAATGGCTTGCTTGCTCAAAGTGCTTAGTGATATGCTCCAAAACCCTCAACTACCTTCCCACATCCACATATGACCTAAACCAAAAGTCAAACTCGGCCCCACCGATTCTTTCTATCCGGAGCCACCGAGTTCAGTAGACATAGCCACTGCGAGGAACCCTAATTAGTTCGGTCTCACCGATGGGATCTCTGTCTCACCGAGATGGGATTGCAAACTCTCTGTTACCTGTTGCAATATTTTCGGTCCCACCGAGATATGCAATCGGCCCCACCGAGTTTGCTTGGCCAACTCTCTATTTAGCTTATTACCCAAATCGGTCCTACCGAGTTTGAGTAATCGGTCAAACCGAGTTTAGGTTTTACCCTAACCCTAGCACATCGGTTCCACCGAGTTGATCTAGTCGGTCCCACCGAAAACCCTAACGGTCACTAGGTTTTCTAAATCGGTCCGACCAAGTTTTCTAATTCGGTCTCACCGAGATTGGTAAATTGTGTGTAACGGTTAGATTTCATGTGGAGGCTATATATACCCCTCCACCCACTCTTCATTTATGGAGAGCGCCATCAGAATATACCTACACTTCCAATACACATTTTCTGATAGAGAACCACCTACTCATGTGTTCAGACCAAGATATTCCATTCCTACCATATGAATCTTGATCTCTAGCCTTCCCCAAGTTGCTTTCCACTCAAATCTTCTTTCCACCAAATCCACATCCCGTGAGAGAGAGTTGAGTGTTGGGGATACTATCATTTGAAGCACAAGAGCAAGGAGTTCATCATCAACACACCATTTGTTACTTCTTGGAGAGTGGTATCTCCTAGATTGGCTAGGTGTCACTTGGGAGCCTCCGACAAATATTGTGGAGTTGAACCAAGGAGTTTGTAAGGGCAAGGAGATCGCCTACTTCGTGAAGATCTACCGCTAGTGAGGCAAGTCCTTCGTGGGCGATGGCCATGATGGGATAGACAAGGTTGCTTCTTCATGGACCCTTCTTGGGTGGAGCCCTCCGTGGACTCGCGCAACCGTTACCCTCCGTGGGTTGAAGTCTCCATCAACGTGGATGTACAATAGCACCACCTATCGGAACCACGACAAAAACATCCATGTCTCCAATTGCGTTTGATTTCCCCAAACCCTTCCCATTACATTCTTGCAAGTTGCATGCTTTACTTTCCGCTGCTCATATACTCTTTGCATGCTTGCTTGATATGTATTGTGATTGTTAAACTTGTGTCAAAAACTCCATTTCAACTTAAAGAAGTTATGAAAACTGTAACTTTTAGCACTTAGTATCTAATCACCCCCCCCTCTAGACACCTCTTCTCGATCCTTTCAAGATTCATCCTTTGTAACTCTGGGGAGGGGGAGTGAGTGCGCCAGGAGGGACAACATGGAGGTTCATCTTTCTAAATTCTTCAACAAGAAAGGGTTGAACATTGTGAACCTAGAGGTGGTTGCAGTAAGACTTGGGGCTCAAGGCATCAGCCATTACATTAGCCTTGCCTGGTGTATAGGTAATACCCAAGTCACAGTCTGCAATAGTCTCCATCTATCTCTGCTGACGGAGGTTTAGGTCTGGCTCGGTAAATAGATACTTCACACTTTGGTGATCGGTGAAGATCTCACAACGATTACCGAGAAGGTAATGTCGCCACTACTTTAGTGCATGAATGATAGCAGCAAGCTTGAGGTCGTGAACTGGGTAGTTCTCTTCGTGAGGGCGCAATTGACGAGAGGCATAAGACATCACTCTGCGCTCTTGCATTAGGACACAACCTAATCCTTGACAGGAAACATCATAGTAAATGACGAAATCCTTCTTAGTATCAGGTGGAGCAAGCATTGGGGCAGAAGTCAACTTGTCTTTGAGTGCTTGGAAACTTTCCTGACATTTGTCTGTCCATTGGAACTTGACACCCTTATGCAAAAGGTTAGTCAGAGGCCTGGCAATCCTGGAGAAGTTCTCGACGAATCAACGACAATAGCTGGCAAGACCGAGAACTTCTGACTTGCTTGACATTCTTTGGAGGAGTCCAATCAAGAATAGCCTGAACTTGCTCAGGGTTGACGGCAATCCCATCCTTGGAGATGACATGCCCAACATATGTTACTTCGGGAAGCTAGAATTCACACTTGGAATACTTAGCATATAGTTGATGCTCTCGAAGCTTTTCCAGAACAAGGTGAAGATGTTCAACATGTTCTTCTTCATTCTTGGAGTACACAAGGATGTCATCCAAATAAACCACGACAAACTTGTCGAGGTATTCCATGAAGATATAGTTTATCAGACGAGAGAAGGTGACATGAGCATTGGTTAATTAAGCCAAAAGACATGACGGTGTACTCTTATGAACCATATCGAGTCACAAATGCGGTCTTAGGGATATCCTCTTCACGAACACGGATCTGGTGGTAACCCAGCCTTAAGTCGTGTTTGGAAAACACTGATGAACCAGCCAGATGATCATACAGATCATTGATCCGAGGAAGAGGATATTTGTTCTGAAAGGTGGCTTGGTTAATAGGACGATAATCTTGGACCAATGGGTTTGTCCCATCCTTCTTCTTAACAAAGAGAGAAGGTGCTCCCCAAGGAGAGCAACTTGGGAGAATGAAACCACTGCGAAGAGATGTGTTGATTTCCTCCTTAAGCGCAATGAGTTCATGCGGCAGCATCTTGTAGGGCCGTTTGGCTATAGGAGTGGTGCCTGGCTTCAAGTCGATGATGAACTTGGCTATTGGAAGACTTCAGGAAAGACATCTTGGAATTCGTGAATGACAGGAATGTTTTCAACACCATCGAGTGGTGTAGCGTTCAATGCATTCAAGGCATAAAGCCGTGCCTCGGCATTTTGCACCAGATTAGCATGGTAACTAACTATTTCATCAGAAGGGTGTAGCAGATGGATGGTCTTGGTGGCACAAACTATAGAAGCAGTATGCGCTTTCAACCAATCCATTGCCAGAATGAGATCTATATTGGAAGACTTCAGAATAATGGGAGAGGCGCGAAATTCCAACCCTTCGATTTCCACAAGGATGTCAATGCCAACCATGGGGGTTTGACATTGTCCCGCGGTTTTTTTTACAATTACGGAAGTGTTCATCTCCTCACATTTAACGTCGTGCTTGTATGCAAAATCTTCTGACATGAATGAATGCGATGCTCCTGAATCAAATAAAACAGATGCTGGTACTGAATTTATGAGGAGTGTACCCATCACAGTAGCAAGATGGTCTTGATCTTCATTGAGATCAACGTGGTTGGCATGAACACGACCATAAGGCCTAGCATTGTTCTTGCGGGATTGATTATTTCCACGGCCAGCTGCGGGAACGGCCAGCTAATTATGGTTCTGATAGTAGTTCCTGGCAAGGTGACCTGGTTGACCACACTTGTAGCACAGACCATTATTGGGAGTGGGAACAGGAGGTCGGGGTGGTGGAGCTGGAAGCCTTCGGTGTCTAGATGGTGGAGGAGGAAACGCGGTGCGGCACTGCCTTGGGGCAGGTGCAGTTGGATGGTACAAGCTGTTGGGAATCTAGATCCTACACTTCTGCGAGGGCGGGCTCGAAGATGAGCGTGTGTCACAGTTGCGCTTGTGAGAGCTCTAGTGTTCCTGCAGACCAGTTTCGACATTGATGGCCTTGTTCACCAAGGTGGCGAAATCAGCAAAGTCATGCACTAGTAGTGCGAGCTTGATGTCCGCTTGTAGTCCATCACGGAACTTCTCCTGTTTGCAGGCATCAGTTGCAATGTCCTCTTCAGCATAGCGGGATAAGTCCAGAAACTCCCACTGATAAGCTTCCATAGTTTTTTTTGCCCTGGGTGAGGCTGCGAAACTCATGCTTCTTCGGGTCCATGACTCCCTGAGGAATGAACCTGGCACGGAAAGTAGCCTGATAGTCTGGCTAGGTGATGATTGTTCCAGCTGGCAGAGTACGCCTGTGGCTGTCCCACCATTGAGCAGTGGGTGCCTTCAGGAAGAAGGAAGCAAAGGTGACATAGCTGGCAGGGGCTACATCAGCAGACTCCATCTCATAGGTAATGTCACGGAGCCAGTCATCAGCATCCAGAGGCTGAGTTGAGCTGCGGTAGATGGTTGGGTTGAGGCGCATGAAATCCTGCAGAGTCACTAGGGTTGGCTGCTAGTTCATATTGGGGCGAGGGAACTAAGACAAGATAGTCTCCAGGAACTGGCGATTCAGCTCGAACTGTTGGATCATACCAGCCATGTACTCAGGCAGTGGTGGGGCATCGCCACCATGACCACGACCACCAGATCTAACCATCCTGCTAACATATAACAGGGTAGTTCAGCAGTGAGAAATTTGCAAAGACAAGAATCATGCATGATGAAACATGCACAATGAAAGGAGCACGATAGATAGTACATAGTAGTCGGCATATCTTACGAATGGGATAATGCATAGAGTTCAGTACACAGAGTAAAGACATCCTAGGTGGCACGCAGGCTCGCGGCGAATGCATCTAATATTAATAAGCAAGACTACATCAGTCCAAGGAGAAACTCTAGAGGTGGGTGTAGCCCGACAACTGGTAGTGACATGACGAGAAGTCCTCCATGTCAGTAGCCGGCGGTCCGTGAACACTCTGGTGTAGAACCCGACATCTAAAGGTCTTGGCTGGGTAGCAGAATGCGGCAGCTCACCAAATCAGACAAAGTGGTGAAACATCGTCAGGTCACGGTAAAGGTGTTGACGGGTGGTGTACAGCTCATGGCGAAGAGCTCGGTTAGCTCGATCTAGCCCATCAGCATGCATAACCAATTTCTGATGGTAGAAGGGCTCTCGGGTGACGGTGGAGTAGGCAGTAGTGTAGTATCCCTCCGCACCATCATCGGATGCGATACCAATGTTCCTAAAAGGGGATGTATCCAACGCCTGATACTCTCGACGAAGATGTGTCAGAGTAGCATAAGCAGCATCGTGGACTCCCATATCGATGGTCACTCCAACACCATGAGAGGTGTGCAACACAGTAGTGGAGTCATACTCCCGAGAGTAGAGGTGGATGATGGCACGGTACTGCTCTTAGTTAAAGTCCTGATATTTCTCGTACACGGTGTCCACATGTGCCAGTGATAACCCAGATAGGTCATCATCTCAGCTAACACAGTAGGTGAACTTGGGACCCCAATGGCCGTCGTGTGGCACACGACCTGTCTCGTGGGTTCCATCTGAAAACAAAGATGTTTCAAAGGAGTCAAATGACAGTGTGGGTATTGGTCAAAATATTTACCTAATAATAGAGCAAATTGGGTTTCTTTCGTCTGTCATGGCATTTTTTAGAAAAGTCCCTCTATTTCAGAGAATTCAACCCGCAGTCCTATTTTCAGTTAAAACGAATCCTTATTTTCGTATTTTACACAAAAGTCCCCGTCTTTTCTTGAAATCAACCCACCGTCCGGATTTAGGTCACACCCGAACTGTTATTTTACATTTTTCGAAACCCCCTGATGTTTTAGGTAATTCATCAGCGGATCATATTTAAGTCAAACAAATGCTTTTTAAAATCATCCATATCTTTTAAACCGTAACTCCGATTTGAACATGTTATATATGAAATTTGATTAGAAAAATATGTAGAATATGAATATGAGATTATTTTTACCTACTAAGTATTTTAAAATATTATTTTGTAATATATTTGAGTCAAACCAAATGATTTTCTAAATTATCTTATCTTTTAAACCGTAACTTTGATTTTAACATATTATATATGAAATTTTATTAGAAAATGTGTGGAATCTAAATATGATGTTAATTTTACCTCTTAAATATTTTTAAAATATTGTTATGGAATCAAACTTATAATTTATAGCGGAAGATTCGTTTTTTTTCATACCAGCGATGATCCGGATTGCAAATAAACACCCCACTATAACCATATACGGAAAAGAAAACATCAATAACTACACATGCATACCTCTAAAAAATGTCGCAGGGGAAAATAACAGATTTCTCATCGCGAGAGTGAGAGAAAGCGAGCGAGAGAGAGAGAGGGAGAGAGAGAGATGCCTTAGGATTAACCATAATCAACACACGTTTTTTATTGTTTTGTGTGAACACCGAGGGCATCGCCGGCGATGGTGAGAAGGAGGATAAGCGGCAACACAAATATGATGCCTCGCAAAAATAAAGGAGATGGACCTATTGTGGTCTTGAGTGATGGTTGTTGAGTTAAGAGCGTGTGTTATGTTTTCTCTCCCGTTTCAACGCACGGGCTCTTTTGCTAGTACTACTCTAAGGAATAACTAGGGCTTATCCTTCTTTGGGGTGAATGTGGCCACGGGATCCTAATGTTAGAGCTAGTATATTCGTTTAACCCGAATAGAAGAGAGTTCAGAGTCCCGTAGTAAAGATCGAGGAGTAAAAGATCCTAATACCACCTAATGGTGATGTGGGCCCATAAGACACACAACCATGTTAGTAAAAGTTGTGTAATGTCTAGACTCGACTTCGGCCAAAGAGTGTGGAAGGGGGATTCCTATAGGAAGTCAGCTCTGATACTGTCGGATCACGGGTTCCGGTAAAACCCTCGAGGTTCGAACACTGGGTGTGCATGAAGGTTTTCTCCCTATCGATCCACGCCCTAGCTCTCTAAGATTTCGCGGACGAACTCGACGAACACACAAGACAAAGACACAAGATTTATACTGGTTTGGGCCACCGTGGTAGTGTAATACCCTACTCTAGCGTGGTGGTGGTGGATTGCCTCTTGGGCTGATGATGAACAGTACAAGGGGAAGAACAGCCTCCTGAGATTGAGGTGTTCTTGTGCTTGGCGAACTTGTGTGGGTGAGATGCCTCTGAATGAGTTCTCCTTCTCTTTCTCTTGTTTTCTCTCGTCCCCCTCTGTTGTGGTGGATAATTCTACTTATATAGGCCCTGGTCCTCTCCCCAAATATTGAGCGGGAAGAGATCCAACAATGGCCAATTCGAAAGGGGACAGCTAGTACAACTTATCCTAACAAAAGTAGTCTTCGCCTGCAAAAGGCTCTGGTGGTGACGCCGTCTTGGGCTCCATGGTGACCTCTGTCTTGCCGTCCTGCTGGTCTTGGTCTCGTTGCACCGATATGGAAACCTTTCCTTGATGCCTTGGTACTCCGCGCCTGCACTTGCCCCCTTGGCACCAAAGAGGAAGCAAGGACACTGCACGCGCTGGTGCCCGCCTGGCGCCCATTTGGTCTCGATCGTCCTGGCTCACGTCACGAGGACCTCACAAGGTTTGCCTTGCCTGGATCTCTCCGCCCCTCATGAGCCTGCCTGGCGAGGCCACTCCTGAGGAGGTCTTGCGTTGCCTGCCTCGCGAGGCTTGTCCCCTCGTGAGGGTCTTGAATACCTCATCGATGAAGATGGGTTGTACAACCCTGCTAGCTCAGCCACGCCATGGGCCGCAGGCAGGCAAGTCTGGGGACCCCCGTTCCCAGAACGCCGACAGTAGCACCCGGGCCCAAGGCACGCTCGGGCTTGGCTTCGAGGTGAAGCCAAAGGTCAAGAGCGGAGCGCCGTGGGCCCCAAAAGCCTGTGGCCTCGGTTGACACATGGCGGTTGATTGGACGTGGGCGTCTCCGCTTCCCCACGTTGCCTCGGCAACTGCCCGACTTGACAAGTCCCTGTGACATGCAAGGAAAACCATCATTACCTATGGTCATGGGGGGCGCTGGTTGGCCTTCTCTTGCTATAAATGAGGAAGGGGGCAGAGCCCTCGTCCCCCACTTCTTCCCATTCCGCCTGCTTCTTCCTCCTCTGCTCCACCACCGACTCCAATGGCACCATCAAAGAGGTTCTCCGCCGCGGAGAAAGGAAGGGCCCCTCGAGAGGGGCCTGGCTCCCCGGTGCCCAAGAAGGGACGCGATTGTCCCCGCAGGCACACCACGACCCCCGTCGTGGCCCGCCGCCCCCGGGGTGGCACCGCTGCGCGTGGTGGGGGTCGCTCCGGTCACAGCAGCCCCGTTGATGAGGTAAGACGTGTCGTTGTTGCGCGGCCTCCACAGTCATGCTTCCACTCGGCAGAGGTGCTACCGGAGTTCATTGTCTGGTCGGAGGATCCGGCCGGCAACTGGCTTCAGCTTCCGCGCTTCTTCGTCAACGAGTTGCCGGCCTCTGGTCCAGGCGGGCTCTGGCTGCAGGCGGACGGCTGCTGCAGCAGGGCCTCTGGTCCAGGTGGTTGAAGTCTCCGCCGCGGGCAACATAGCTCTGGCCCGCGGCTGGCAGACATTCGCCCGCGCGCGCGGCCTGGGCAGGCGGTGCACCCTCCATTTCAAGTATGACGGTGATGCAACCCTTTATGTGAGGGTGTTTGGGGAAGATGGTCGCCGCGGCGGGTGCTACCCCGATACGAACAACGGCGAGGAGGTTCTCGGTCTCGGCGATGGCCGTGAAGAGGGCGAGCCCGCCGGCCGCTCCTCATCCAGCTACTGTGGCTCTTCTCTTGGCGAAAGCTCCAGCAGTGGCGGCTACGACCAGCCGCCATGCCGCCGCGCTCGCTTCGAAGGTGGTAGCGGGTCATCTCATCGCCGCGCCTCCGTGAAGCACGAGGAGGGATCCGGCTAAGCTCGGGACATCGCTGGAGGCCTGCCCCCGTGGTTTGCTGCAATGCTGCTTTTGTTTTGTTCCTCTTTTCTTTCCCGCATCAAAATGAAACCAGTATGGGCCCGGAGGGGCGTGTATCAAACTGTGATTCCTCAATTATTACGTTATGCTTGTTATTTCCGTCTTGTGTCGTTATTTTGTGCGGAGATAACTTAGCTTGGCGCGTTCGGGGCAGCCTCTTCTTCACGAGGCACTTATTTCCTCGTGCCCGTCTTGGCTTAGTGGTTGCTCAGGAACTGCAAAAAAAATTAATTAGGAAGCTCACTAGGAGACTTATCGTTCACCCGAGCCTTGACCCAGCGCTTCATATCGTGGTACCCGAGGGGCACAGATTAGGAGAGATGTGCCGGCTTGTGGGCTCGAACGAGGGCGCCTCGCGAGAAAGCAGAACGAAGGCAGAGAGAAGGACCAACACAGGGTGGAAGAAACCCTCGCGAAGGCGCCTGCCTAGCCCCCTCGCGAGGTATGCGAGAGAGAGAACACAAGCGAACTGGAATCGGAAGAGGAGGCAAAAGGCGACGGAACCAAATCAACAAGGAACATCAAAAGCAAACTTCAATTAATAGAAGGCCAGCCAACTACGGAAAGCAAATGAAAAGCCGCGTCTGGCACCTAGTCTAGTCTTCAAGTCTTCTCACCAGCGCGGAGCTAAGTGCTGCCACTAGGCGTGGTAGGGAGCCCCCGAGGCCCGAGGGCAGCACTCCTGAGACTCCGAGGCATGTACATCCCCACTCAATATTATGTGAGAGTGTCTCGGGCGGTGATTCTTCACAGGCACCGGGCCTTGTTCACAGGCACTGGCCTTTCTTCATAGGCACTGGGCCTTGCTTCATAGGCACTGGGCCTTGCTTCATGGGTAGAACTTCCGGAGGTGCTGGATGTTCCAGGTGTTCTGGATGGGCACCCCGTCCTGTGTCTCCAGGCGCGCGGCGCCAGGCCTGGAGATATGGAGGACCCTGAACAGGCCCTCCCACATGGCTGAGAGCTTGTGCAACCCTTCCCTGAAGAGGACCCGCCTCGGGACGAGGTCGCCTGCCTCGAGCGTCCTGGAGCGGATGTTGCGATAGCGGTATCGCCATAGTGCCTGCTGGTACCTTGCCGGCCTCAGTGCAGCTTCGCGGCGATGTTCCTCCCCTAGTACGAGGTCCATCCCTCGCGTGGCGTCCTGCTGCGTTTCATCAAACGCCAGGCCCCGTGCGGAGCAATGCTTGACCTCACGAGGGAGGACCGCTTCGGCTCCGTAGACAAGGAAGAACAGGGTCACGCCCGTTGGCTTAGTGGTACTGGTGCGGATGGACCACAGCACAGACTGGAGCTCGTCATGCCAGCCCCTCCTGCAGGCCTCGAGCTTCTTCTTGAAGGTCCTGGTCTTGAGGCCTCTCAGGACCTCCGCGTTGGCGCGTTCGGCATGGCCAATGCTCCTGGGGTGCACCACTGAAGCGTAGCAGATCTGCGTTCCAAGGTTAGCATGGTATGTTTTGAAGAGGTTACTGGTGAACTGCGAGCCATTGTCGGTGATGATGCGGTTGGGGACCCCGAAACGGCTCACGAGGCCCTTGATGAACTTAACCATGGAACCAGCTGGGATGGTGCGGACGGCTTCCACTTCCGCCCACTTGGTGACTTGTCGATGGCGACGTAGAGGTAGCGGTAGCCCCCTGGCGCTCGAGGGAATGGGCCCAAGATATCCAGCCCCCAGACTGCGAATGGCCATGTGAGCAGTATAGTCTGGAGGCCCTCAGCTGGCTGATGGATCTGCTTGGCATGGAACTGGAAAGCTTCGTAGGACTTCACCAGCTCAGCTGCGTCATTGAGCACCGTGGGCCAGTAGAATCCACTGCGGAACACCTTGCCGACAAGAGTCTGTGACGACAAGTGGTGTCCATAGTCCCCGCCATATATGTCAATCAACAACTCCTCCCCCTGGTCCCTGGAAATGCGACGCAGCGAAACATCATTTGGTCGCTTCCTGTACAACTCACTGTCCTGGATGCAGTATGTTGTGGCTTGCCGGGCCACGCGCTCTGCATCCTCTTCCTTCTTCGGTAGAGCCCCTTGCCTCAGATATTCCTTGAATTCCTTGGTCCAACATCCCTCTTGGAGCTCGAGCATCAAGAGCAAGCGAGCTCCTGAGGTCGGGCCACAAGCTGGGGCTCCCATGGCAGGCGGTTGTGGGAGCTCCTCCTGAGGTCGTGCCGTGCTTGAAAGTGGTGGCATCGTTGACGGCTCGAAGAGGCGCTCCTCGAAGACACCAGGCTCTTGGGGCTGCCGCTTGGATGCCCTCCTGGTGATGTTGTCGGCTTCCTTGTTGGTGCCCTGGGGCACATGCTGCACCTCCAGGCCTAGGAACTGCTTTTCCATCTTACATACCTCTGCGAGGTACGCCTCCATGTGCTCGTCCTTTGGCTCATATACTTTGTTGGAGAAGTTGACTAGGAGCTGTGAGTCGCCCCTAACGGTGAGGCGTTTTACCCCTAGGGCTGCCATGGCCTTCAAGCCAGCTATGAGACCTTCGTATTCTGTGATGTTGTTGGAGACCTTCTCATCCTGCTGAAAACAGAGATGCACAACATAGTAGAGCTTGTCCTGCATGGGCGAGGTGAGTACTGCTCCAGCCCCCGTGCCCTGGTACGGGAAGGCACCATCGAAATACATGACCCATCCGTCGGGCGCCTCGCTTCCTGGCGAGGTGGACCAGTCCTCGCCCACTTCAAGTGACGGGGTATCCGTCCATTCCGCCACAAAATCAGCGGGCGCGGCTCACTTGATGACCCTGGTAGTGTTGAACTCCAACTGGAACTCCTGCAGCTCGATGTTCCACTCAGCGACCCTTCCAGCAGAGTTGGGGCTCCTAAGCACCCTCTCCAATGGGTAGGCCGAGACGACCTTGATAGGGTGGCCCTGGAAGTAGTGCCGCAACTTGCGCGAGGCTACCAGGAGTGCGAGCATGAGCTTCTGAGGCATGGGATATCGTGCCCTCATGTCCCTCAACAACGTGCTGACAAAATACACCGGGTGCTCGATGAGGACCGACGTGTTGGTGAGGCCCGCGTCTTGTGAAAGCTGGGGTGCCTCCTGAGGTGGCGGGACCCCTGGCACCTGATCGCTTGCGGGAATCTCTACGGCGTCGTCCTACCGAGCTTGGTCTTCTGTTGCCACCGCTATGGCTCTTGCTGCGCCTTCTTGCGTCATCTCGGCTGGCGGCGTAGCTTGGTGCGGCGCACTCTTGGCCTGGTGCTCCTCCCGAACCGCCACTAGCGCAGCAGAGTATGGGGTGGCGGCCAGAAAAAGTACTAGAGGCTCGAGAGGCCGTGGCGCCACCATCACCGGAGGGCTGGTCAGGTATCTCTTGAGGTCTTGGAAGGCTTGGTCAGCCTCCGGAGTCCACTCGAATGGGCCCTTCTTCTTCATTAGCTAGAAGAAGGGTAAGGCACCCTCTCCCAGCTTGGAGATGAAGCGCCCAAAACGCAGTCACCCGACCAGCCAGCTTCTACATTTCCTTGAGGGTCTGTGGTGGGCTCATGCCCTCAATGGCCTTGATCTTATCCGGGTTCGCCTCGATCCCTCTGTGTGACACGAGGAATCCCAGCAGCTTGCCAGAAGGGACACATAACACAAACTTTTCCGGGTTAAGCTACAAGTTCACCTGGCGCAGGCTTTGGAAGGTCTCCTCTAGGTCTTGGATCAAGGTTCTCGCCTCCCGAGACTTCACCACAATGTCGTCGACGTAGGCCTCCGTGTTCCTCCCGAGTTGCCGCCCTAAAGCGATGTGCATCAGCCGCTGAAAGGTCGCACCCGCGTTGCGCAGTCTGAAGGGCATACAGGTGTAGCAGTACACACCACACGGGGTCAGAAAGGTTGTCATCTCTACATCTTCCACCGCCATGTTGATTTGGTGATACCCTAAGAACGCATCCAGGAAGCACAGTAGGTCGCACTCGGCGGTGGAGTCGACGATCTGGTCGATGCGCGGGAGAGGGAATGGATCTTGAGGGCACGCCTTGTTGAGGTTGGTGAAGTCGATGCACATTCGCTCCTTCCCGCCTTTCTTCGGCACCACGACGGGGTTCGCCAGCCATTCGGGGAACCTAACCTCACGAATGGCACCTGCCACCTCCAACTTGCGGGTCTCTTGGACGATGAAGGCCTGCTTCTCCGTGGACTGCCGCCTTGCTCGCTGCTTCACAGGGCGCATGTTGGGGCATACCCTTAAGTGTTGCTGAATCACCACTCTCGGGACCCCCACCAGCTGATTGGGCTCCCATGTGAATATATCCTTGTTCGCGCGCAAGAACTTCACCAATACTTCCTCCTGGCTGGGGTTAAGGACGGCACCTATGGTGAAGGTGGCTCCTGAGGAGCCGTCCTCGTCGACCCGCACCTGCTTGGTTTCTGCCTTGTCTTGAGTGAACAGCTACTTCTTCTTGGTTGGCATGGCCTCCTGGCCTCGAGGGCACCGGCGCCGACGGGCTGCGCCGCCGCAGCGGTCCTGAAGGCAAGTTTGAGCACCGTCACGGCCTCCTTGGTGTCCCCCTTGATGGTGAGGACACCTTTTCTTCCAGGCATCTTTATGAGGTTGTAGGCTGGATGAGTCGCCGCCATGAACTGGGCCAGAGCTGGGTACCCAAGGATGGTGTTATACGGGAGGCCGATGCGGGCGATGTCGAAGTTGACCAGTTTGGTGCGGTAGTTGTCGCGCGCGCCGAAGGTGACGGGAAGGCGGATCTGCCCAGGGGGTGGGCAGCCCGCCACCAACTCCTGAGAAAGGCTTGCTGAGGCTGAGCCGCTCGAGCGGCACGTGAAGAAGGCTGAAGGCTTCCATGAAGAGCAAGTTGAGGCCAACGCCACCGTCGATGAGGGTCTTGATGACGGCCACGTTGCAGATGGTGGGCGTGCAGAGCATCAGAAGCATGCCCGAGCCGGTGGTGGTGACAGGGTGGTCTTCTGAGCTGAAGGTGAGGTCGGCCTCAGGCACGGCCCAGCCCGGCAGAGCCCCAGAGCGCTTGGAAGCGGCACCAATCTGGCAGAGGAACGACTTGATCTGGCGGTCTGAAGGCGGTGCCTGTGAGCCGCCTAGCAGGGCCGCAACCGCGTGGTGCGCCGGTGCCGCGTAGCACGTAGTGAAGAGGTCGCGCAGCTCCTCCCAAGACGCCACCGTGGATCCGGGAAGGTTGACCAGCGAGGCGCGCGGCTCGCCGGCGAGGGCCATGGGAAGCCAGTTGGCCATGACCTTGTCATCACCCCCGGCCTCAAGGATGGCCTCCTCGTATGCCCGCAGGAAAGCTGACGGGTCCGCTGCGCCGTCGTAGCGCAGCGGCATCTCCGGCTTGAACTTGGGTGGCCACCGCACCTACCGCAGGGCGGGGGCCAGGGCTCGGAGCCCTTTGGCCTCGTTGTTGACGCTGGCTGTCGGAGTCGGTGGCAGGGCGCCTGCCATGTGGGCGAAGAGCGATGGAGATGGAGCGCAGATTGATGGAAGAGAAGCTACGGTGCACCCCCTACCTAGCACGCCAAATGTCGGATCACGGGTTCCGGTAAAACCCTCGAGGTTCGAACACTGGGTGTGCATGAAGGTTTTCTCCCTATCGATCCACGCCCTAGCTCTCTAAGATTTCGCGGACGAACTCGACGAACACACAAGACAAAGACACAAGATTTATACTGGTTCGGGCCACCGTGGTGGTGTAATACCCTACTCCAGTGTGGTGGTGGTGGATTGCCTCTTGGGCTGATGATGAACAGTACAAGGGGAAGAACAGCCTCCTGAGGTTGAGGTGTTCTTGTGCTTGGCGAACTTGTGTGGGTGAGATGCCTCTAAATGAGTTCTCCTTCTCTTTCTCTTGTTTTTTCTCGTCCCCCTCTACTGTGGTGGCTAATTCTACTTATATAGGCCCTGGTCCTCTCCCCAAATATTGAGCGAGAAGGGAGCCAATAACGGCCAATTCGAAAGGGGACATCTAGTACAGCTTATCCTGACAAAAGTAGTCTTCGCGTGCAAAAGGCTCTGGTGGTGACGCCGTCTTGGGCTCCATGGTGACCTCCGTCTTGCCATCCTGTTGGTCTTGGTCTCGTTGCACCGATATGGAAACCTTTCCTTCATGCCTCGGTACTTCGTGCCCGCGCTTGCCCCTTTGGCACCAAAGAGGAAGCAATGACACTGCGCACGCTGGCGCCCGCCTGGCGCCCATCTGGTCTCGATTGTCATGGCTCACGTCACGAGGACCTCGCGAGGTTTGCCTTGCCTTGATCTCTCCGCCCCTCGTGAGCCTGCCTGGTGAGGCAGCTCCTGAGGAGGTCTTGCATCGCCCACCTCGCGAGGGTCTTGAGTACCTCATCGATGAAGATGGGTCATACAGCCCTGCCAGCTCAGCCACACTGTGGGCTGCAGGCAGGCAAGTCTGGGGACCCCCGTTCCCAGAACGCTGACAGATACCAACTTGTGACACCCCCAATTCAATCGTACACTAATTATACACACAAACGTGTACGATCAAGATCAGGGACTCATGGGAAGATATCACAACACAACTCTAAAAATAAAAAATAAGTTATACAAGCATCATATTACAAGCCAGGGGCCTCGAGGGCTCGAATACAAGAGCTTGATCATAGACGAGTCAGTGGAAACAACAATATCTGAGTACAGACATAAGTTAAACAAGTTGCCATAAGATGGCAAGGACAAACTGGGATACCGATCGAAAGAGGCGCAGGCCTCCTGCCTAGGATCCTCCTAAACTACTCCTGGTCATCGGCGGCGGCCTGCATGTAGTAGTAGGCACCTCCGGTGTAGTAGGAGTTGTCGTCGACAGTGGCGTATGGCTCCTGGGCTCCAGCATCTGGTTGCGACAACCGAGAGGAAAGAAAAGGGGAAAAGAGGGAGAAAAGCAACCGTGAGTACTTATCAAAAGTACTTGCAAGCAAGGACCTACACTACATATGCATTGGTATCAATGACATGGATAGTATTTGTGGACTGAACTATAGAATGCCAGAATAAGAGGGGGATAGCTAGTCCTATTGAAGACTATGCTTCTGGCAGCCTCCATCTTGAAGAAGTAGAAGAGAGTAGATGGTAAGTTAACCAAGTAACATTGCATTGCATAATCCTACCCGGCGATCCTCTCCTCGTTGCCCTGTTAGAGAGCAATCATCGGCTTGCATCTGGCACTTGAAAGGGTGTGTTTTATTAAGTATCCGGTTCTAGTTGTCATAAGGTCGAGGTACAACTCCGGGTCGTCCTTTTACCGAGGGACACGGCTATTTGAATAGATAAACTTCCCCGCAGGGGTGCACCACATTACCCAACATGCTCAATCCCTCTGGCCGGGCACACTTTCCTGTGTCATACCCGACCTAGGAAGATCAACACATCGCAGCACTACCTAGGTACAATACAGAGGTCAGCACGTCGGTCTAAATCCTAAGCGCGCAGGGGTCTTGGCCCATCGCCCATTGCGCACCTGCACGTTGTGAGGGCGGCTGGTGAGCAGACCTAGCAACCTCCATTACAAAGGAAGTTGTGTTACATGGTCCAACCCGGCGCGCGCTGCTCAGTCGCTGACGTCAAGAAGGCTTTGGCTGATACCACGACGTCGAGTGCCCATAACTGTTCCCGCGTAGTTGGTTAGTGCGTATAGGCCAGTGGCCAGACTCAGATCAAATGCCAAGATCTCATTAAGCATGTTAATTGAAGTATCCGCGGACACCGACCAGGGCCAGGCCCTCCTCTCACCTAGGTGGTCTCAACCTGCCCTGTCACTCCGCCACAAAGATCCACCCATGGGGGCATCGGGACAAAGGTTCTTGCAGCCCCCAAACCATGAATCACTCGCAGGTACTCTACGAGCCGACCCGTCTTTAGTCACCACATGTATCATATATTATGTATATAAGTACATACTTGTGATCACCTCCCGAGTGATCACGTCCCGATAGTATAGCATGGCAGACGGACAAGAATGTAGGGCCACTGATGGAATACTAGCATCCTAGACTAAACATTTAGGATTGCATGTAAAGGTAACAACAGTAGTAGCAAATACAGGCTATGCAGCAGAATAGGATTAACCGAAAGTAGTTACAAGCTACACTACTCTAATGCAAGCAGTAGAGAGAAGGAATTGGCAATATTGGGTTGATCAAGGGGTCTTGCCTAGTTGCTCTGGCAACAAGGATGGGTCGTCAACACCATAGTCGTACTGGGTAGCAGCGGTGTCGGCCTCGGTGTCTAACGAGAGAAGAGGGGGCAGAAACAATAAATATAATGCAAACATAAGCATGACGATGCATGACATGGCAATGAGCAGTGCTAGGTGGGCCCTAATGCGGCAGTAGGTGAAAGCGGTGAAGGAGGGAAACATGCATGAAAGTATTCCTGATGTTTCGCGATTTTAGAAAAACGGACCAGAGGGGGAAAGTTGCATGTTAGCTATGCTAGAGACGGGTGGCTTACAATGGTCTGCGTATTCGGATTCGTCTCGTCGTTCTGAGCAACTTTCATGTACAAAGTATTTTCATCCGAGATACGAATTATTTTCTATTAATTTTCAAAGTTTTATTCAATTTATAAATTATTATTATTAATTTAATTCAAGAATAGCATTTCAGCATCAGCATGATGTCAGCAGTTAATAGAGGTGCTCACTGGGTCAAGCTGACGTGCGGGTCCCGCATGTCATAGACTAAGACCAACTAATCAGGTTTAGTTAGTCTAACTAATTGATTAGGTTTATTAATTACAATTAATTAGGTTAATTAATTAATTAATTATTATTTTAATTATTTTTTAAAAAAATTAAATCCTTTTTAAACATTCCAGGGGCGTGGGCCCCGCGTGTCATTGACTGGGGCTTGCCCAGTCAGCACTGTTGACTGGGTCAACTAGGCCCAGGGGGCTAGGGTCAGTGGCTGAGCGGTGGGACCCGTGGCGCCATATAGGCGCCGAGTCAGCGCGGCCACCGGAGTGCGCCGGCGAGTCCAGACGCGGTGGTGAGCTCCGGTGAGCTCGAAAACGGGGACCAAAATGGACGCGGCCAGGCTCT
Source organism: Triticum dicoccoides (assembly GCF_002162155.2). Classification (NCBI taxonomy): domain Eukaryota; kingdom Viridiplantae; phylum Streptophyta; class Magnoliopsida; order Poales; family Poaceae; genus Triticum; species Triticum dicoccoides. The sequence goes on from NC_041388.1 coordinate 160,040,502, forward strand.
CTGGAACGGCACCTTCGCACCACGTCCAATGGAGGGGAGCACGACGGCGGGGGTGGCCGGAATGGCCGCCGGTGAAAACGTCGGGCAGCGACAGTTGCGGGCTTGCGACGGGGACGGTACTGAAATGCGTGTGTGAGTAAACATGGAGGCTAGGCTAGGCCAAGCGGCACGGTGGGCGCGAGGCGCAGCGCAGACGGTCGCGAGGCGTGCAGCACGGGGCGCGAGCAGGGCGCCGGATCAGGCGCGGCGCGGGGAGGAGGAGCGTGGGATAGGGGTGGCCAGGAAACGCGGGGCACGCAGTCGAGCACGGCGACGGCGCGGGCAGAGCTCTCAGAGGCGCGGCAGAGTCGGGGCGTAGGCAGAAGCTGGGAGAGCGAGCATGTGTGGCAGAGCGGGGTGAGCGAGGCGTGGGCGTGGGACAAGGCTGCGGCCGTGAGCGCGTCCGGTGTGCGGCCGGAGTGAGGCAGAGGAGGAGGAGGGGGGCCTCATGAGGGGTTGTAGGGCACGGGGTGGTGGGGCTCGGGAAGGAAGATGGGGACGACGGTCAACGACGAAGAGGACGGCGAGGCAGCAATCCAGGCGGCTACGGGGTGACCGAGGCGGAGGAGTTCCGGGCGGCGTCGAGGCGGCGGGGATGGTCAATGGGGTCGG
>NC_041388.1:160041363-160072704 GCF_002162155.2 Triticum dicoccoides
TGGGCTAGGGTTTTGGGGGCGTGGGTGGATAAGGGAGTGAGGGGGGAATGGGTGACCGGTTGGGCCAGGTGGGCCGGGCGGGCGGCCTGGGGGCTTGCTTGACCATGGCCCAGTGGGGGGGTTCCTTATTCTGTTTTCATTTAGTCTTTTTCTTTTTATTTATTTTCTTTTCTTTTTTAATTCATTTTAAAGTATTTAGGCATTCTGTAAAAGTGTGGTTTCTTTACCATAAATACCTAGGCATTAATTGGCACACTCCTAACATTTTTGTTTTAATGTTTGAAAATTTTGATGTTTAACAATAATTCAAATTCAAATTTGAATAGTTTTGATCCAACTAGATATTAGCAACAGTAACCGAGGTGACGTGGCATCGTTAACATGGGATTACTATAGCCTAATTATTCGGGCGTCATAGCAGGAAATCAATATCAAACAGAGTCCAAACACCGCGAAACTTTTTGTAGAGTTTTTATACACCAGCAGACCACCAGTGGGCCATAGAAGCACCAGGGGTGTGCCCCAAGGGGGGCACAACCCATGAGGGCATGCCTGGGGGCCCTAGCGCGCCCAGGTGGGTTGTGCCCACCTCGGTGGCCTCACCCACCCCCTCTTTACCCTATAAATTCCCAAATATTCTAAATACCCTCAGGGTTAACCTAGATCAGAAGTTTCGCCGCTGCAAGGCTTTGTAGGCACCGAAAACCAATCTAGACCCCGTTTCGGCACCCTGACGGAGGGGGGAATCATCTCCGGTGGCCATCTTCATCATCCTGGCGGCCACCACGATGAGGAGGGAGTAGTCCACCCTCGGGGCTAAGGGTTTGTACCAGTAGCTATGTGTTTAATCTCTCTGTCGTGTTCCTGAGATGTCACGAACTTGATGTATCGCGGGCTTTCTTAATATAGTCGGATCATATGGTGTTTCTCCCTCTCTATCTTGTTGTGATGAATTGAGTTTTTTCCTTTGAGATTTCGTTGCTATCGGATTGAATACTTTTATGGATTTGAGAGGAGTTGATATATGTCTTGCATATGAATACACGTGGTGACAATGGGGTATCATATTGATTCACTTGATATGTGTTTTGGAATTCAACTCACGGATTCCCACAGTGACATTGGGGTAATCTTTGCATAGGGGTTGATGCACGTTCTCATCTTTGTTTCTTCTGTAGAAATCTTGGGGCACTCTTTGAAGTTCTTTGTGTTGAATTGAGTATTATGAATCTGAAATTATTTGGTGTTATTTTAGTACGAACTCTTGGATAGATCGATCGGAAAGAATAGCTTCGAGGTGGTCTCATACCCTACAAACGATTTCTTCTTATGTTCTCCACTAGATAGGAACTTTGGAGTGTTTCTTCATCACACTTTGAGGGGTGGTTACATGATCCAATTATATTAGCACTATTGAGAGATTGCACTAGCGAAAGTACGGACCCTAGGTCTCATTTTCAAGCATTGTACTACTGTTTTTGTGTCTGTTTTGTATTTGCTACCTTTCTATTTTTATTTATTCAGATTACAAAAATATATTTCTACAATCCATATTACACTTTTAGCATCATCTCTTCGCCGAACTAGTGGACCAATACAATTTGCCATTGTATTAGGTGTGTTGGGGACACAAGAGATTTCTTGTATTTGGTTGCAGGGTCGTTTGAGAGAGACCATCTTCATCCTACACCTCCCACGATTGATAAACCTTAGGTCATCCACTTGAGGGGAAATTGCTACTGTCCTGCAAAACTCTGCCCTTGGAGGCCCAACATGTGTCTATAAGAATAAATTTGCGTAGTAGACATCAAGCTCTTTTCTGGTGTCATGGTTGGGGAGGTTAGGTAAGCGGCACTCATTGGCGAAGTAGACATCAAGCTCTTTCCCGTTGACGAAGCTCTTTTCTGGCGCCATTGCTGGGGAGGTGAGTCCTTGAAGGTATATCTTTAGATCTTGCAATCGAATCTTTTATTTTCCTGTTTTATCACTAGTTTGGTTTATAAAAAGAAAACTACGACAAAAATGGAATTGAGGTCGCATCATATTATTGATCATCTTTATAATATCCTTCTTGAAAATGATGGTTCGGAAAATTATGCTCAATTGTTAGAAGAAGTCAATAATATGTTTGGCACAAAATATTTGAATGATGAGCATGATTGCAATGTTGTTAGTATGAATTCTTTGAATATCCAAAATGCTAAGGATGATTTCACAAGTCATGACAAAAATGTTTCTTATAAGCATGTCAAATTTTGTGGAGTGCATAAAGTTTTTGAAGACGTGCCTTATAGGGAAACTAGATTTTGCAAGAAGCATAAACATGATAGAACCAATTCTTTGCTCAAAGTGATAGATGAATTTGCTACAAAATTATGTTCTCTTTGTCCTATTACTTGTGACCTTTGTAATAAGGTTGGTCATCTTAATTTCCAATGCATGCTTTTTCATAATCGAATCGTGTCCAAATATTGCAATAACTTGATCACCCTTGAACTTTATAATGAGATTTGTCTATTTTTGGGGAGTGAAGAATTTACACATAAAAATAGTTGGTTTGAAGTACTCATTCTCACATATTACATTAAAACTAAACTAAAGAATATGTATGTTTTGCACGGTAAATTGCAATGAGAATGCCTAAATTACCAACTGTAGAAAGTTAGGAAAAACCAATAGAATATAAAAGGAATACTAATGAAAGGGTAAAGATTTCCACTTTCGCTCCTATTGTCTCTCATGATGAAATAGTTAACGAGGAGGAGCTTCCTATCCAATCAATCTCTTCAACAAGAAGCTTGAAAAAATTAATTAAACCCACACATGATGTGGTGAAGAAGAAGAAAAGAAGAAGAAAGAATAGAGGTAAAAAGGTATCTCTCCCAAATAATGTTGCTCCTATTATTCTTGTGCCTCATGAAAATGAATCAAAAATAATTGTGGAGGATGATGCACTTGATGATGATATTGCTTCTTTGTCTTATGGCACAATGTCTGAGAGCACTATTGATGATGATTTTGTTATGCCTATTGCTTTTTGTGATGATTATGATTGGGAAGATAATGCTACTTCTTATAATCTTGGAAATCTTTTTGGCACCAACTTGGGAAATTATGATGATGGCAATTGTTATACCGTTGGAGCTATTCATACTATTAATGATGAGAGTGATTATGCTTATGATATGCCAAGACACAAGCTTGGGGATGCTATGTTTGATGAGAATGACATGTTTGAGAGTTTATTTGCTGCAATTAATGTTTTTCCCAAGCTTGGGGATGCTATGCTTAATGGAGATGATCTTTTTAGTCCCCTTACTTTGAATGATCAATTTTGCTATGATGATTGCATGCCTCCTACATATGTTTATTATTGTGATGATACTTATGTTATAAAAAGAAGTGATAATTATTGTCATAATTTTGAATATCCTTTTACTGAACATTACTCTTTTAATGTGGGAACAATTTATAGTATTCGAGTTTCCTATGATACTCCCACTATTATGAATAAGAATAAAATTGCTTATATGGAGAGTAATAAATTTTCTATGCTTTTGGATCATGAAAAGAATGCTTCATGTGATGGTTATATTGATGAATCTATTCATGATGCTACTGAAAATTATTATGAGAGAGGAACTTATGATTCATGATGCTCTCTTTGTGTTTCAATTCTTATATTTTATGCGAGCATCATTCAAATCATCATGCCTAACTAAAAGGCATTAAAGAAAAGCGCTTGTTGGGAGATAACCCAACACTTTTACCTATTGTTTTTGTATGTTCACATGATTAGGCTACAGTAGTAATCATATTTTATTGCTTTCTTTTCAATAAAGTGACAAGTAAGACCTTTGGGATGGTTTACGGTGATAGTTGATTTGATCTTGCTGAAAAACAGAAACTTTTGCGCTCAGGAAAACTATTCTCATTTTCAACAGAAGCTTGATAAAATTATGATTCTTTTTGCAGAAGATTAATAGACAAACTAGTAAGATGGCCGTGCTATGCTAAGGAATCAAAAAATAAAAAAAAACACAAGAATGTTCCAAGACATTGATCAAAGCGATGACATATAGTTGCGAAATCACAAAAGATAAAAACACAAGAATGTACCTAGACATTGATCAAATCGATGTCATATAGTTGATAGGTACACATTTAGCACAATCAAACATACGGTTTCCAACCAATAAAATCCTTCTTCTAAGCCAAACATTTAGATCATATACCGACTTCTCTTCAACCTACAAAAAATGGAAAATTAGCAACATAAATATTTGCAAGTGATGTAGGTCAAATAGTAATCAACTAACTACAGGAGAACAACTGAGCAAAATTTGACGAAATGCTAATCTGCAACTTCCCACGGGCACACATATTCCTTAACTAAAATACATATACTCACAACCAGACTGCGCCGAACATGCTAAATTACAGAATTTGTTCTAGCGGTTGTTGCCTCGTAACCACGAAATAGTAGTCAACATAAACAAAATGGTATCATTTTTTAATGGGAATCTAAATCTGCCAAGACACCATATAATGCACAAAAATCTAATTTGGTTTTGTCATCTCTGGCTCCGCTTCGAGCCCTTGTAGTTTGGGGCGTAAGACCTGCTGCTTTCTTGACCTTGTAGTTCTTGAGCTTCACACCTAAATCCAAGGGTTTCTCCGAGAAACTGCTAAGCTTATCGAATATCTTTTTACCTTCCATGTAAATCATTGTTTTCCAAAAAAATTCAGTGATTTGGTGAAAACAAAAAATCCAAGTGTAGTTTGAGCTGATACTAAGTATATATGTGCATATGCCTGAAGAAGTCATGTGATTTTATATGAAGGGAAATATAACAAACCTAGCTTGGAGAATTTCTGTCTAACCAACTCTTCTAAAACAACCATATCCACCAAAGAATCAAGTACAGTGAAGTTCCATATGAAGCTGGAATAGGTAGCAAAAATTAGGAGACAACACATAGGAGAGAAGACAATATATCAAGGGCAGGAATTATCATCTATTTCAATGTATCGTAATCCTAAAAGGCCAGCAGAGTTTGAAAATCATGCCTTTATGTATATTGACATCTTGATTTCCTAGTCTAATCAACACTAAACCAGAAAGCCAAAGAATAAAAAGCTTCAGGCTATGCAATGAATACATTAAGTGGTAACTACTAACAAGCTACATGGACCACCCAGGTGTTGTATTTTCTCCAAACTTAATCCCAAGTTACATATTGTTGGTATATACCAGTGTGCTATTCTAGTAAACCTTGACCATATATATCAACACCCGTTGTTGAAAAAATAAGTGGAAAGGGACAAATATTATCCTCTGTCCAAATTCTGGTTAAAAGGCACCCGAGATACCAGGGTGAATATTAAACAAAGAAAAACATGTTTTTTACCATCTGTCAGTGAAATCAGATTATCCAATCAAACTTAACTACCCCAAAGGAACTAATACTTTACATTTTTAACTACAACCAATTCACCATTATATGTTCACTTGTGCAGAATCCAAATAATGCAGCCTATTTGGCTGTAATTGTAAACTCAGTGGTTATATCTTATTTGTACAGAAGAATTGCTGGAATGAAAAGTAAGAAACAATCAATTATTGTTCTATTCCCAAAACATCCCCAGATACTATGGCAAAAAAAGATTTGACTCTTCCTAGTGAATTGAGTTGAGCGTTTATAGGCAGCCAAGCAAAATTGCAAATACGCTCACACTACTCCCATCCTTTGTTAAGGCTAGCGGCTAGGGATCTGACCAGAAGTTGTATATAAAAGCATGCAGACAACAGAACAAGCCATGGAGTGCATCAGGGGAGAATAGCAGCAGGTGGTGGCAGCGCCGCCGTGGATGAGCAGCATGCAGCCGACGGCGTACTTGTGGAGGTCGGCGTTGGAATAGGCAGGGACTGTCGGTGTCAAAACCAGAAGATCTCGGGTAGGGGGTCCTGAACTGTGCGTCTAAGGATCGGAGGTAACCGGAGGCAGGGGCTACTGAGGGAGTCCTAGATTAGGGGGTCCCCGGGCGTCCGGGCTATGTTATATGGGCCGGAATAATGGGCCAAGAAGATACAAGATAGAAGGCCTTCCCCCATGTCCGGATGGGATTCTCCTTTGTGTGGATGGCAAGCTAGGCGGTCGGATATGAAGATTCCTTTCTCTGTAAACCGACTCTGTACAACCCTAGCCCCCTCCGGTGTCTATATAACCCGGAGGTTTTAGTCCATAGAGGCGATCATAATCATACAGGCTAGAGATCTAGGGTTTAGCCATTACGATCTCGTGGTAGATCCACTCTTGTAACCCCTATACTCATCAAAGTCAATCAAGCAGGATGTAGGGTTTTGCCTCCATCAAGAGGGCCCGAACCTGGGTAAACATCATGTCCCCTGCCTCCAGTTACCTCCGATCCTTAGACACACAGTTCGGGACCCCCTACCCGAGATCTGCCAGTTTTGACACCGACATTGGTGCTTTCATTGAGAGATCCCCTGTGTTGTCGACAAAGGATTCGATGGCTCGTTCGATCATCCACAATGATGCTGTTTCGGGGGAGATTTTCCCCCGGACCAATTTTCGTGTTCGGCAGCTTCGCACTGGGAGCCAACTCAACCGGTCGCCTCAAGTAGATCAACAGTTACGCCCCTGGCCATCAGATCAGTTTCGGGAACCTAAACTATGTTGCCAATATCCGAGGTGATTTGATCCTCAAAGGGTTCGCTACCCCGATTACTACTCTGGCCTTAGATCCAGAGCAAGCCTTCAAGTCTGAAGACGGGAGTCTAGAGCCCACCGGACTCTATGCACTTATGGAGCCTGCTACCGGAGAAGCGCCGAACACTCCGCCGGCCACTAAGTCCAAACTCTCGAGGTCCGCGCTAAGTGGGCTCCGCCAAGAGGCTCCAACTCCGGACGACCCCACGGACTCTCGCTTCTCTGTCCAACCCTCGCCTTTAGACGAGGCTTTGGACTTAATGCGATCACTCACCATTGCGGAGGGAAAGCTTCCGAATTATCCCCAACCTAGACTAGGGGCTGAGAGCGAGGAATTTTATGTCCCACCCACCACCCACTTCATAGCCACTATCAAAGATCTAACCGACATGCTGGATTACGCCTCCGAAGACATCGACGGTATGGACAACGATGCCGGAGACGAACAAGGCCAAAACCCTCCATTTACCGGACGGTGGATGACCACCTCCAAATACAACGTGTACATGGTGGACACACCCAAAGAGGATGGCGATGATGGCAAAAAGAACCGGGTTGAGGACAAGCCTGCCGAAGCAACTCCAAAACATCGACGTTAGTGGCGCCGCTCAAAATCGCGTCGCCAAAAAGATAGCAATATCGGCACCGAAGAGAAGAACACTCCGGAGAACGCCAAACACCCTAAAGCGGGATAGTAATTACCTACTGATCTCCGAAGAGGATGTGAGCCTCGGTGATGAAGATTTCATCGTGCCTGAGAAACCCATCAAACAAGAGTGCTTTAAGCGCCGGCTAATCGCCACTGCAACAAGCTTGAAAAAGAGGCAGCAACAGCTTCAAGCTGAGCAGGATTTGCTCAACGACAAATGGACTAATGTCCTGGCAGCCGAGGAATATGGCCTTGCACCCCCAAAGAGCTACCCGAAGAGCAAGCTACTGCCACAATTTAACGACGAGGCCCCGGAGCCCATACCATCTGCGCATAATGCGGCTGAAGGACCTGACCGACCACCACGTGGCCGGGACAGAACGACAACTCAAGCCGAACACCAGCCCGCACCACCACGCTATAAAAGCAGAGAAACAACAACTCGGGGATACACATATGACCAATGACAGGACCTATAAAATAGAGCAGGCAGACCAGATCAATCTGCGAATCGCGGGGGCGTGCCCCGATGCGAGAGGACTGTTGGGGAACGTAACAATAATTTAAAAAAATTCCTACATGTCACCAAGATCAATCTAGGAGATGCTAGCAACGAGAGAGAGGGAGTGCATCTTCATACCCTTGAAGATCGCTAAGAGGAAGCATTGCAAGAACGTGGTTGGTGGAGTCGTACACGCAGCGTTTCATATCGCGGTCGATTCCAATCTAAGTGCCGAACAACGGAGCCTCCGCATTCAACACACGTACAGCTCGGGGACGTCTCCTCCTTCTTGATCCAGCAAGGGGAGAGGAGAAGTTGATGGAGAACACCGACAGCACGACGGTGTGGTGGTGATGGAGCTCGTGGTTCTCCGGCAGAGCTTCGCCAAGCGCGACGGAGGAGGAGGAGGTGTTGGAGAGGGGGAGGGCTGCACGATGGGAAGGGTGCGTCTGCCCTCCCACCCACTCGCCACTATATATAGGGTCAAGGAAGAGGGGCCCGGCCCCCCTAGATGCATCTAGAGGGGGGCGGCGGCCAAGGGGAGGCTTGCTCCCCAAGCCAGGTGGCATGGGCCCTAGGGAGGAGTTGGCGCCCAGCCCATCTAGGGGCTTGTTCCCCTCTATATTCAGCCCATAGGGCCCTCCGGGGCTGGTGGACCCCCGGAACCCCTTCGGTGGTCCCGGTACAATACCGGTAACCCCCCGAACACTTCCGGCGACCGAATAAGGACTTCCCATATATAAATCTTCATCTCCGGACCATTCTGAAACTCCTCGTGACGTCCAGGATCTCATCCGGGACTCCGAACAACCTTGGGTAACCACATACTATTTCCCATAACAACTCTAGCATCACCGAACCTTAAGTGTGTAGACCCTACGGGTTCGGGAACCATGCAGACATGCCAGGACATTTCTTTGGCCAATAACCAATAGCGGGATCTAGATACCCATGTTGGCTCCCACATGTTCCATGATGATCTCATTGGATGAACCACGATGTCGGGGATTCAATCAATCTCTTATACAATTCCCTTTGTCCATCGGTATGTTACTTGCCTGAGATTCGATTGTCGGTATCTCTATACCTCGTTCAATCTCATTACCGGCAAGTCTCTTTACTCATTCCGTAATGCATGATCCCGTGGCTAAATCCTTAGTCACATTGAGATCATTATGATGATGCATTACCGAGTGGGCCTAGAGATACCTCTCTGTCATACGGAGTGACAAATCTCAGTCTCGATTCATGCCAACCCAATAGATACTTTCGGAGATACCTGTAGTGCACCTTTATAGCCACCCAGTTACGTTGTGACGTTTGGTACACCCAAAGCATTCCTACAGTATCCGGGAGTTGGACAATCTCATGGTCTTAGGAAATGATACTTGACATTAGGAAATCTTTAGCAAACGAACTACACGATCTTGTGCTACGCTTAGGATTGAGTCTTGTCCATCACATCATTCTCCTAATGACGTGATCCCGTTATCAATGACATCCAATGTCCATGGTCAGGAAACCATGACCATCTATTGATCAACGAGCTAGTCAACTAGAGGCTTACTAGGGACATATTACGATCTATGTATTCACACATGTATTACAGTTTCCGGTTAATACAATTATAGAATGAACTATAGACAATTATCATGAACACGGAAATATAATAATAACCACTTTATTATTGCCTCTAGGGAATATTTCCAACAGTCTCCCACTTGCACTAGAGTAAATAATCTAGTTACATTGTGATGAATCAAACACCCATAGAGTTCTGGTGTTGATCATGTTTTGCTCACGGAAGAGGTTTAGTCAATGGATCTGCGACATTCAGATCTATATGCAATTTACAAATATCTATGTCTCCATCCTGAATATATTCACGAATGGAGTTGAAGTGACGCTTGATATGCCTGGTCTTCTTGTGAAACCTGGGCTCCTTGGCAAGGGCAAGAGCTCCAGTGTTGTCACATAAGAGAGTCATCGGGCCCGACACATTGGGAATAACTCCTAGGTCGGTTATGAACTCCTTCATCCAGACTGCTTCCTGTGCTACCTCCAAGGCTGCTATGTACTCTGCTTCACAGGTAGATCCCGCCACGACGCTTTGCTTGCAACTGCACCAGCTAACTGCCCCACCATTCAAAATGTACACGTATCCGGTTTGTGACTTGGAGCCATCCAGATCTGTGTCGAAGCTAGCATCGACGTAACCCTTTCTGACGAGCTCTTCGTCACCTCCATAAACGAGAAACATATCCTTAGTCATTTTTCAGGTACTTTAGGATATTCTTGACCGCTGTATAGTGTTCCATGTCGGGATTACTTTGGTATCTCCCTACAAAACTTACGGCAAGGTTCACATCAGGTCTGGTACACAGCTTGGCATACATAATAGACCCTATGGCTGAGGCATAGGGGATGACACTCATCTTTTCTCTATATTCTGCCGAGGTCGGGCATTGAGCCGTGCTCAATTTCACATCTTGCAATACAGGCAAGAACCCCTTCTTGGAAAGATCCATATTGAAATTATTCAATATCTTGTCAAGGTATGTGCTTTGTGAAAGACCAACGAGGCGTCTCGATCTATCTCTATAGATCTTGATGCCTAATATGTAAGCAGCTTCTCCAAGGTCCTTCATTGAAAAACACTTATTCAAGTAGGCCTTTATGCTTTCCAAAAATTCTATATCATTTCCCATCAATAGTTTGTCATCCACATATAATATGAGAAATGCTACAGAGCTCCCACTCACTTTCTTGTAAACACAGGCTTCTCCATGAGTCTGTGTAAACCCAAACGCTTTAATCATCTCATCAAAGTGAATGTTCCAACTCCTAGATGCTTGCACTAGCTAATAGATGAGCGTTGGAGCTTGCATACCTTGTCGGCATTCTTAGGATCGACAAAACCTTCTGGCTGCATCATATACAATTCTTCCTTAAGGAAACCATTAAGGAATGCCGTTTTGACGTCCATTTGCCATATCTCATAATCATAGAATACGGCAATTTCTAACATGATTCAGACGGACTTCAGCTTCGCTACGGGTGAGAAGGTCTCATCGTAGTTAACCCCTTGAACTTGTCGATAACCCTTAGCGACAAGCCGGCCTTATAGTTGGTCATGTTACCATCCGCGTCAGTCTTCTTCTTAAAGATCCATTTATTTTCCATGGCTTGCCGATCATCGGGCAAGTCTGTCAAAGTCCATACTTCGTTTTCATACAGGATCCTATCTCGGATTTCATGGCTTCAAGCCATTTGTTGGAATCCGGGCCCGCCATCGCTTTTTCATAGTTAGAAGGTTCACCGTTGTCTAACAACATGATTTCCAGGACAAAGTTGACATACCACTCTGGTGTGGAACGTGTCCTTGTGGACCTACGAAGTTTAGTAGCAACTTGATCCGAAGTTTCATGATCATCATCATTAACTTCGACTCTAGTTGGTGCAGGCACCATAGAAACATCTTCCTAAGTTGCGCTACTTTCCAGTTCAAGAGGCAGTACCTCATCAAGTTCTACTTTCCTCCCACTTACTTCTTTCAAGAGAAACTCTTTCTCTAGAAAGGATCCATTCTTGGTAACAAAGATCTTGCCTTCGGATCTGAGGTAGAAGCTATACCTGATAGTTTCCTTAGGGTATCCTATGAAGACGCATTTTTCTGACTTGGGTCCGAGCTTTCAGGTTGAAGTTTCTTGACATAAGCATCGCATCCCCAAACTTTCAGAAACGACAGCTTAGGTTTCTTTCCAAACCATAATTCATACGGTGTCGTCTCAACGGATTTCGACGGAGCCCTATTTAAAGTGAATGCGGCAGTCTCTAAAGCATAACCCCAAAATGATAGCGGTAGATCGGTAAGAGACATCATAGATCGCACCATATGTAATAGAGTGCGATTATGATGGTCGGACACATCATTTCGCTTAGGTGTTCCAGGCGGCGTGAGTTGTGAAAAAATTCCACATTTCCTTAAGTGCATGCCAAACTCATGACTCAAGTATTCTCCTCCACGGTCTGATTGTAAGAACTTTATTTTTCTATCACGCTGATTCTCTACCTCATTCTGAAATTCCTTGAACTTTTCAAAGGTCTCAGACTTGTGTTTCATTAAGTAGAGATACCCATATCTACTTAAGTCATTAGTGAGGGTGAGAACATAACGATAGCCACCGCGGGCCTCAACGCTCATTGGACCGCACACATCAGTATGTATGATTTCCAATAAGTTGGTTGCTCGCTCCATTTTTTCGGAGAAAGGAGTCTTGGTCATTTTTCCCATGAGGCATGGTTCGCACATGTCAAATGATTCATAATCAAGAGACTCCAAAATTCCATCTGCATGGAGTTTCTTCATGCGTTTGACACCAATGTGACCAAGGCGGCAGTGCCACAAGTATGTGGGACTATCATTATCAACCTTACATCTTTTGGCATTCACACTATGAATATGTGTAACATCATGTTCTGGATTAAACAAAAATAAACCATTGACCAACGGGGCCTGACCATAAAACATATCTCTCATATAAATAGAACAACCATTATTCTTGGATTTAAATGAGTAGCCATCTCGCATTAAACGAGATCCAGATACAATGTTCATGCTCAAAGCTGGTACTAAATAACAATTATTGATGTTTAAAACTAATCCCATAGGTAGATGTAGAGGGAGCATGCCGACGGCGATCACATCGACCTTGGAACCATTCCCGACGCGCATCGTGACCTCATCCTTCGCCAGTCTCTGCTTATTCCGCAGCTCCTGTTTTGAGTTACAAATATGAGCAACCGCACCGGTATCAAATACCCAGGAGCTACTACGAGCGCTGGTAAACTACACATCAATAACTATACCTTTGGCGTTGTCGGCCTTCTTATCCGCTAAGTACTTGGGGCAATTCCGTTTCCAGTGACCATTTCCCTTACAATAAAAGCACTGAGTCTCGGGCTTGGGTCCATTCTTTGGCTTCTTCCCGGCAACTGATTTATCGGGCGCGCCAACTCCCTTGCTATCCTTCTTGAAGTTCTTCTTACACTTGCCTTTCTTGAAACTAGTAGTTTTATTCACAATCAACACTTGATGTTCCTTTTTGATTTCCACCTCCGCTGATTCCAGCATTGAATATAACTCAGGAATGGACTTCTCCATCCCTTGCATATTGTAGTTCATCACAAAGCTCTTATAGCTAGGTGGAAGCTACTGGAGGATCTTGTCAATGACTGAGTCATCTGGAAGATTAACTCCCATATGAAACAAGCGGTTGTGCAACCCAGACATTTTCAGTATATGCTCGCTGATAGAACTGTTTTCCTCCATCTTACAACTACAGAACTTGTCGGAGACTTCATATCCCTTGACCCGGGCATGAGCTTGGAAAACCATTTTCAGCTCTTGGAACATCTCATATGCTCCGTGCTGCTCAAAACGCTTTTGAAGCCCCGGTTCTAAGCTGTAAAGCATGCCGCACTGAACCAGGGAGTAATCATCACTAAGCGACTAACAGGCATCCATAACGTCTTGAGTTGCTAGGAAAATGGGTGCATCACCTAGCGATGCTTCGAGGACATATGCTTTCTTGGCAGCTATGAGGATGATCCTCAAGTTATGGACCCAATCCGTATAGTTGGTACCATCGTCTTTCAGCTTGGTTTTCTCTAGGAACGTGTTGAAGTCGAGGGCAACATTAGCATGGGCCATTTGATCTACAAGACATTTTGTAAAAACATTTTAGACTTAGTTCATGATAATTAATTTCATCTACTCAAATTATTTAATGACCTCCCAGTCAGACAGACATCCTTCTAGTCATCCAAGTGATACATGATCCGAATCGACTAGGTCGTGTCCGATCATCACGTGAGACGGACTAGTCATCAACGGTGAACATCTCCATGTTGATCGTATCTACTATACAACTCATGTTCGACCTTTCGGTCTCTCGTGTTCCGAGGCCATGTCTGTACATGCTAGGCTCGTCAAGTCAACCTAAGTGTTTCGCATGTGTAAATCTGGCTTACACCCATTGTATGTGAACGTTAGAATCTATCACACCCGATCATCACATGGTGCTTCGAAACAACGAGCCTTCGCAATGGTGCACAGTTAGGTGGAACACTTTTCTTGAAATTTAGTGAGGGATCATCTTATTTATGCTACCGTTGTTCTAAGAAAATAAGATGTAAACATGACAAACATCACATGCAAATCATAAAGTGACATTATATGGCCAATATCATCTTGCGCCTTTGATCTCCATCTTTGAGGCGCGGCATGAACACCATCGTCACCGGCATGACACCATGATCTCCATCATCATGATCTCCATCATCGTATCTTCATGATGTTCTCTTGCCAACTATTACTTCTACTACTATGGCTAATGGTTAGCAATAAAGTAAAGTAATTACATGGCGTTTTCATTGACACGTAGGTCATACAATACAGCTCCTATGGCTCCTGCCAGTTGTCATACTCATCGACATGCATGTCGTGATTCATATTACAAGAATGTGATCAATCTCATACATCACATATATCAATGATCACATCCTTTTGGACATATCACATCACATAGCATACCCTACAAAAACAAGTTAGACGTCCTCTAATTGTTGTTGCGTGTTTTACGTGGCTGCTATGGATTTGTAGCAAGAATGTTTCTTACCTACGCAAAACCACAACAGTGATATGCCAATTGCTATTTACCCTTCATAAGGACCCTTTTCATTGAATCCGATCTGACTAAAGTGGGAGAGACAGGCACCCGCTAGCTTCCTTATGCATCAAGTGCATGTTAGTCGGTGGAACCAGTCTCACGTAAGCGTACGTGTAAGGTCAGTCCGGTCCGCTTCATCCCACAATGTCGTCGAATCAAGATAAGACTAGTGACGGTAAGCAAATTGACCAAATCATCGCCCACAACTGCTTTGTGTTCTACTCGTGCATAGAATCTACGCACAGACCTAGCCCATGATGCCACTATTGGGGAACGTAGCAATAATTCAAAAAAATTCCTACGTGTCACCAAGATCAATCTAGGAGATGCTAACAAGCGGAAGCGTTGCAAGAATGCGGTTGGTGGAGTCGTACACGCAACGATTCAGATCGTGGTCAATTCCGATCAAAGCGCCGAACAACGATGCCTCTGTGTTCAACACACGTACATCCCGGGGACGTCTCCTCCTTCTTGATCCAGCAAGGGGAGAGGAGAAGTTGTGGGAGAACTCCAATAGCACGACTTTCGGGGGTTGGGTGCGACATATGCAAATGGATGGCTTATCATGGTGGGGGCAAGTAGAACATCGCCGGTGCCCAGAAACAGGGTGACGCGTAGACACGAACGTCGGCATACTTTACCCAGGTTCAGGGCTCTCCTAGGAGATAACACCCCTAGTCCTGCTCTGCGGGATCTCCGCATGATCACTAAGGCAAAGTGAATACAAGGGCGCTCCTCGAGTTGTATGCTGAAGGCAGGAGAAGGCAGGGCTAGCTCTCTCCTCCTTCTATGATCTGTTCTAGTTCTAATGGGTCGGGACCTTTGCATGGGTGCCCCGGGGATTTATATAGGCCTACCCCCAGGCATACAATGGTAAACTGTCTAGGCGCAGGGCCCAGCCGTCAGTCTCTTCGCCTGCCAGCCCTGCCGCCGACTATTGGGACCCGCCGACTGGTCTGGTATGGAGCCGACAGGCCGTACCCGCCGCTTGCGGGTCTTGCCGGCTACTGATTACTGTAGTCGTGCTTCTAATGACGCATGCTTGGTCATGGGGTCGTGGCTACAGCCTCGCCGTCTGGCAGGTGATCACTGTAGCTACTTCCTGTCTCGTCTGGTTAATGGCGCGGGGAACCCGTGGGAGGGGCGGGCCGACTCCCGGGGGCCGGCTCCTTACGGGTCCGACTGGTGGTGCTCTTGCCGTCTTCTGGACTCTCACTGACCGGTAGGGCCCGTCGTCCATGGACCGTACTGACAGGCCGTCGTGGGCACAGGACTTCGCCCACTGTTGCTGATGTCATGGATGGCATGGCAACAGTGCCATGCCAGACAGAGATCTTCGTTGGTGCAGCGCACTGTGGCCTAGCCATCTGCTGGAAAAGGGGAGGGAGTGGGCTTTAGTGTTGCCACTCCCCGTCCCATCCCCCTGATGAGGGCATGGGCTTTGTTGGTGCCGTGGGCCGACTCCCCGTGGCCGGCTTCTCTGGAAGCCGCCAGGCGGGAGTCGGCGATGTTGACCTCGCCTCTAGGACTCAGCTGCATGTGGGCAGCCGACTGTTCCTTCAGCCATCCTCCAGAAGGCGGCTCTTCATCTGGCGTCTCGAGGGGCGCAGTTAGCCCCGATGTCTTGAAAGGTTTTGGGCCTCGGGTTAGCCTACCCGTGGCCCATTACTCCGACAGTCGTCCCCGAAGCTGATGAGGCACCGCGAACGATCAGACGAGGAGCCTCAGCAGTTTCTTTCTCCGAGTGTTTGAGGTGAAAACCTCGTTCGATTTCTGCCGGGCCGACTGGCAGTAGTCGGACTCGCCCAATTTGACTCGTCCAAAAATTTTGAACGCCCTAGCGGGATCACAGTGGCGTGCTTGCTAAGCTTCCAGGCCGCCGCCCGTTTCAGGCTCGTCACGTGGCAACAAGCGGCCGGGCTAGTCTGGCCATCCACATGCGCGACAGGACATGCCTACAGGCGGGGCCCGCCACTACCGCGCATTGGCGCGCAAGAGGATCACCTACGGCCGAAGTGGACGGTTGAGGTTCCCGCGGAGTTACTGCGTAGTAACTTTGCGCGATAAACGTGGGGGCGTGGGTTAGTGGGCGCAGTAGATCCCACAACCGCCCCCTTGGCTTCATAGCCCATGAGGCTATAAGTAGGGGGAGGAGGGGGAGTGGCAGAGCACACACGCCCCTCCTCCTCATTGCTTCTTCTTCTCCCTCTCGCTGTTGCGCCTCAAGCTACGTCGAGCTCTGCGGTGGTCCGCTCACAATGAGCTCTTCCTCCACCGTCACGCCCCCTATGGCGCACTCCGGCACCTGGGGCAGTCCGGAGGTCCACGACGATCACGTCGATTTCCTCCGCAAGACGCGTCGGCTGGCCGGTGAGGACCTCGTGCGTGTCCATCTCGCGCAGAGGGGGCAAATCTCACCGGCGCCGCAGGAGGACGAGCGGGTCGTCTTTCGCTCGCACTGCCTACGCGGCCTTGGCCTGCCGGTGAGCAGCTTCTTCCGCTCTTTTCTTGAATTCTACGGTCTCCAGCCGCACCACCTCACCCCCAACACGGTGGTGCTACTGTCCGCCTTCGTCACCTTGTGCAAAGGCTTCCTCGACGTTCTCCCCACCATCGAGCTCTGGGGGGAGTTCTTCTACTCCAAGCTCGGCACCCAAGCCACGGGCGTGCCGGCTCAGTGCGGTGCTTTCATCGCCATGCAGAGGTCGGGGGCCGACAACCCGTTTCCCTCCATCAAGCTAATAAAGTCGGTGAAGATGTGGCAGCGGTCTTTGCGGAGGGCGACTGGGTCAATCTACCGGCCTACGTAGCCGGCCTGCCGGCGGGGAGGCAACCCAACTGGTCGTATTGGGCTAGGACGTTGACGCCCATAGGAGCCGGCGCCGTCGCGCGACTCCGAGTGCTGATGCAGTCGGAGGGCCTGACCGGGCCGGATTTGCTGGCCGCCATCATGGCGCGCCGAGTGCTCCCACTCCAAGGTCGCCCCCACATGATTTGCCAGATGAGTGGGCATCGGGACCCGAGTCGGATCTGCACAAAGGAAATGCCTCACGAGGAGGTAGCCTATATGGTGAATTATCTTGCAAACTGCGACCTCAAAGAAGAGTGGCAGTTCGGCAAGGAGCCGTATTCACGTGCCGCCCCTCCGCCTCTGGTGAGTCGTTTCTTTTTCTCTTTTTCTTTGACTCTCGTGACTTCTTCGTTGCCGAGTCCGTCTTGTCCGATCTGGCCAGTCGGCTTTGGTCAGAACCCCCTCCTCAAGCCAACAGCTGGCACCGTGGGGCCGGACCGCGAATTCCTCCCCGACCGGGCGGAGAGCGACGTTGACGACCCCGACTTGGGGGCGGCGGCCCTGGGGGACGACGCCCAGGGAGGCGGCGCAGTGGGTGGCCCGAGACTTGGGGCCAGTCTCAAGGACTGGCCTGACGATGACGAGGAGGTCACCCCGCGCAACCAGCCAGGAGCCGGCCAGCCGGGCGCGAGCTCGTCCGCCGCGCCGGATGCCCAAGGCGGTGCTAAGAAGCGCAGGGCCGGGACGAGCCTATTCGGCAGCCGGCCGAAGGAGCCCAAGGGCTCAGCCGCGGCGACCAAGCGGGACGAAGCGGCCCAAGGCCAACCGCTTCTGCAAGGTGGTGAAGACGCCGCAGCTGCTTTCTGCATAAGTGCTACCTTCATTTACACCTTCACTTTTTCTTCGTTGACTCCATCTGAGATTCCTTTGCTTTACATTCTTGACTTTAGGGCCCCGCTCTCTCTCGAGAAGTCAGCCGCCGGCTCCGTCATGAAGTCCGCGGAGACCTCCTCCACTACCCGGCGGATTGATCTGGCTGCCGACCTCCAGGAGGCGACGAAGAGGAACGCGCGGGAGGCGCGCGAGGAGCGGGAAGCCACCCACCTGAAGAAGGCGGAAGCCGACAAGGCTGAGGCCGCCGCCCTGAAGAAACTGGCGGAAGCCGAGGCCGCCGACGCGGAGAAAAAACATGTTGAAGAAGCCGCACACCGCCAGTCAGCGGTGTTCGTCATCCCTTTGAACTCTGCGCCGCCACCACTGGAGATCATGGCGCAGACTGGGGAACTCAGTGACGAGAACCCGATCATGAAGAGGGACAGCGACGACATCGCCACGCCGGACGTAATCATGCCGCCACCACCGCCGTCCGGGAGCGCGCCAGGCGGGTAGCCGGCGGACCCGCCGGTGCCGCCAACTGAAGACGTGGTGGCGACGGCCCTGGCACTTGAGGTCGGCACGCCGACGCGCCGCCGTCTCGCGAAGGCGGCCTCGGCGCCGCGCCCTCTGGAGACCGGTGCCACGAGCTCCACGATCCCGGACACCGAGGCGACGAGCGCCGCGCCCACTCGGTGGGTGCGGGGAGGCGGGACGGGCCCGTTGAACCGGGCGCTTTTGGACGTCCAAGCCAAGCTCCGAGCCGAGGGCGATGCCATCAAGGAATGCACCAAGGCGTATCTGGTGTCGCGAGCAGCTATCTGGGTACGCGTGCTTCCTTCTTTGTTTCTGTTTCTTGTTCTTCTTTGTGGGGGCGCGCCAACGCACCCACTGGGTGTAGTCCCCGAGTTTCGGGCCGGCTGCTGAGCAGGCGGCTCGGAACTCTAATCGGCGAGTTCCAAGTACCAACACTTTGTCTGAAATTTTGTTGCAGGATTACCACAATCTTTGTGTGACCGCCTTCAACGCCAATGTTGAGGAGCTGGCCAAGCGGACCGCCGACTTGTCGGACAGCCGGGGTGAGTCCTCTTCCTTCTCTGCGGTGGCGCGCTGGTGCACCCGTGGAATATAGTCGCCGAGATTTGGGTGGACTACTGAGCAGTCAGGCCGGATCTTCCCGGCAACTATTCTTCTTTGTTGATGATTCCTTTCTTCGCGGGCGCGCGCTGGCACACCCGCGGGCTGTAGTCCCCGAGATTCGGGCCAACTGCTGAGCAGTCGGGCCGGATCTCCCCGGCGACCTTTCTTCCTAGTTGATGACTGACACCTTTTCTTCTTCTTCTTCAGAGGCCAATGCCGCCCTGCAGCAGCAGCTGGGCGAGGCCAACACTGCGTTGCGTGTCAAGGAGGAGGAGTGCGGCCAGCTGGCGGAGGAGCGCGGCCGGCTGGCTACGCAGCTGGTGGAGCAGAAGGAGCTGCTCAAGAAGGCCCAGAAGGAGGCAGAGGACAAGGAGACCGCCCTCCTTGCCGAATTTGCGTCCGAGCGCTCCTCCTGGACCGACATGGAGGCGACGATGGTCTCCGGCTTCCATGCGATCGAAGATCTCGTCGACGGTGAGCTTCCCCTCATTTTCCTTTTCTAAGCTGCCGACTGCTAGTTGAGTCGACCTCTAGTCTTTAATCTTGTTCTTCGTTCTTCGGCCTTGGCGGACTTCTTCCCTGGCCACTCGGTCGCTGCCAACCAAGCCATCGAAGTGGATCGCGAAGGGCGGAGGGCGGACGGCGCACAGATCGCCGCCGACGCCCCCCGAACTCTTGGCGAGAAGATCCTGAGCATCGAGGCCCGCCTTCGGCCGGCTCATAGGATGCTGCGTCGGCTTCAATGTGTCGGTGCCCAGGCGATTGCCGCCCTGTGGCCGGACATGCAGGTGCCGCGCACCCCCAGCCGGACTGTCGACTGGATGGAGGTAGCGGCTGGCCGCCTTGAGGCCTGGAAGGGCTCTTCATCCCGGGCTGGAGCGCACCGGGCCTTAGAGTTCGCCAAGGTGTGGTATCCTGGGCTGAGTCTAGCCGAGCTAGCCACGTTCCAGCTAGAAGCTCAGGCGGAGTTGGCGGTCGTGGAGACGATCTCGTCAAGCGCGCAGCATCGATCGCCGAATGCACCGGCACCAGCATCTGCGTCCTAGAGCGGGCTGAGAACAGCGAGGAGGCGCCGCCGGAGTGGTTCGGGCTGAACCCGGATGACGGTGAGGACTCGGCGGAGGTGATTGACTCTAGTGGCGAGGAAGAAGGCGAGAAGGAGGAAGGAGATGAGGAGGCGCCAGAGGTCGGAGCAGACGGCCAGCCCCAGCTCGACCGCGCCTCTAGCAACGAGCCGCGCCCAACCGAGCCAGCTGCTGCCAGAGGTGACCAAGCGGAGACCAACTAGCCGGCCGCTCCGGCAACTGGCACCACCGACCCCTCCGGTCCTCCAAATCCATCTGTAGTTTCCTTGGCTGCCACTTCATCTTTGTTTTTATCTTCTTAATAGTCTCAATGAACTTGCTAATTTGCACAATTCCACCCGTGGGGTGTATCTTGAACTTCTGTTTTGAAGATTCGGCCAAGGACCTTTTCTATGTATATATTTCTCCGCGTTCTATCTCTTTGCACATTGCTCTTTGGCTTTTTCCTTTGCCGCCTTCCCTTGGTTGCCATCTTGCCAGTCGGACAGCCGCTCTATGGACTGTTGTTGGATCAAGTACTTAGCTTTTTTGGGAAGGCAAGTACTTCGTTGTTTAGAGTTTTTTTAGCAAATTGATTAGAAAACAGTGAGCCGGCTGCTCAAGAGTCAGTTGTAAAACGCTGGAAGTCGGCTTAAACTATGTACATGCTTTGAGTCCTTAGCCATTTTTCATGTGGACACCCATTCTACCTTACTCCTGCCCACCAGACAGTCGCTCTGCGAGCTGCGGCTTCTAACAGGAGACGGCTTCAGTGCCACACACTACTTGTCCGGCTGCAGGAAGCATTTCATAGTTCAAGACGGCAAGTCCCCGGGCCGACTAGTCGAACCCGGTGCCAAGCGGCATAACAAAGAATAACATACTCATAGGCATAATTCTTATCATTTTGATAAAAGGGGGCAGTCCCCGATCTCTTCTCGAGGGGCCCAAAGTCTTCGTACTTTAATACAAAAGGTAGCATCGTACTTTAATACAAAAGGGCCTTCCCAAGGTGTTGAGAGCTTGTGCTGGCCGGCTGTTCGCTGGATCAGCCAGAGCACAAGGTCTCCTTCTTGGAAAGATCTTGGCTTGACCTTCCGATTGTAGTATCGGCGCAGGCTCTGCTGGTAGATGCTGGACCAGCTGAGTGCCAACAGCCGGCCCTCTTCCAGCAGATCGACGCCGTCTTGATGTGCTTCTTCTGCTTCCTCTTCAATGTACATGGTGATTCGAGGGGAGTCAAATTCTATGTCAGTTGGGATGACGGCTTCGGCACCGTAGACGAGGAAGAAGGGCGTGAAGCCGGTTGACTTGTTTGGAGTTGTGCGCAAGCTCCAGAGGACGGCTGGCAACTCGTCAAGCCAGCAGCTGGCCGAGCACTCTAGAGGCTCGACCAGTCGAGGCTTGATGCCGGACAGGATGAGGCCGTTTGCTCGCTCTAACTAACCGTTGGACTGCAGATGGGCAACGGATGCTAAGTCCAGTCGAATGCCCTGCATCGCGCAGAAACGGGCCAAGGCACCTTTGGCAAAGTTCGTGTCGTTGTCGGTGATGATGTTGTGCAGTATGCCGTACCGAATTGTGATGTCGGAGATGAAGGTCACAGCAGTCGAACCATTCAACTTCTTGATTGGTTTTGCTTCTATCCACTTGGTGAACTTGTCCACTACGACAAGTAAGTGAGTCAAGCCGCCTCGTGCCGTCTTGAATGGTCCCACCATGTCCAGACCCCAAACAGCAAAGGGCCGGGCAATGGGAATAGTCTTGAGTGTAGAAGCCGACTGATGTGGCTTGGAGCGGAACTTCTAGCACCCTTTGCATTTTTGGACCAAGGCCTTGGCGTCTTCAAGAGCAGTCGGCCAGAAGAAACCATGGCGGAAGGCTTTGGCGACGAGTGCTCTTGAAGCCGCGTGGTGGCCACACTTGCCTTGATGGATGTCCTTGAGAATTGCTTGGCCTTGCTCCGGCTCCACACAGCGCTGGTAGACAGTAGTGACACTGCGCCTTACAAGCTCTCTGTTGACTATGATGTAGGCTGCCGCCTGGCGCTGCACTTGTCGAGCTAAGATCTCATCAGTTGGCAGCTCTTTGTTCACCAGGAATTTGAGGATGGGTTGGGCCCACGAAGGGGCTGCAATTTCTGCAACTGTCAGGACTGCGACTTGGACGAGGGCGGCTAGGCCGGGAGGCGATGGGTTGGGGTCGGCAGCCGCTTGCTGTGTCGATGAAGTCCCCGAGCCAATTGGCGTAGTCCCTGGGCCGGGCACTGGAGTCTCCGGGCCGACCGACGTAGTCCTCGGGCCGGGTGCGACTGCAACGATCCCCGTGCCGCCTACCGGAACACTCGTGCCGTCTGCGGGGGCTCTCGAGTCGGATCCGACTGCTTCAGGAGGAGCCTTCATGAAGATAGAGTCTGACTCTGGCGATGGCTTGACAGACGGCTTGAGGAGGCGCTGAAGGGCGACGCCGGACGGTATTGCTTGACGGGTGGAGCCGATTCATGCCAGGGCGTCTGCTTGGTCGTTGTCATTTCTTGGCACATGGAGAAACTCGCACCCCTCAAAATATCCACTGAGTTGATGTACGAGGAAGCGGTAGCTCGCCATGTTTGCGTCTTTGGCGTCCCAATCTCCTGATGACCGCTAGACCACCAAGTCGGAGTCACCATAGCACAGGATTCGGCGAATGCCGAGCTCTTTGGCCAGCCGGAGCCCGTGAACAAGTGCCTCGTATTCGGAGATGTTGTTGGAGGCAGCAAAATGGATTTGCAGCACATATTTGAGCTTGTCTCCTTTGGGAGAGGTGAGGACGATGCCGGCTCCCAAGCCAGTGCGCATCTTGGAGCCATCGAAATGCATTCGCCAATGGGTGGAGTCGGGTGCTGGCGACAGATACTGGGTCTCGGCCCAGTCGACGAGGAAGTCGGCCAGTGTTTGCGACTTGATGGCGGTGCGAGGTTGGTAGTAGATGGTGTAGGGGGCCAAATCTATGGCCCATTTGGCCACTCGCCCCGAAGCATCCCGGCTCCCGATGATCTCGG
The DNA here is from genome assembly GCF_002162155.2 of Triticum dicoccoides. Classification (NCBI taxonomy): domain Eukaryota; kingdom Viridiplantae; phylum Streptophyta; class Magnoliopsida; order Poales; family Poaceae; genus Triticum; species Triticum dicoccoides. The sequence continues at coordinate 160,064,888 of NC_041388.1, forward strand.
CTAGTGGAGCCGTGCAAACCCCGGTGATTGGATGCTCTTGAAAGTAAGGCTTCATTTTCTTGGTGGCAAAGTGCACGCCGTAGCACATCTTCTGGTAGTGGGGGTAGTTTTTCTTGGAGGTCGACAGTACTTCCCTCAAATAATATACCGGTCTCTGGACTGGTAGTGCCTTGCCTTCCTCCTTGCGCTCTACTACGATGACTGTGCTGACTACTCGGATGGTGGCAGCGATGTAGAGGAGCATGGGTTCCTTAGGAGTCGGAGCCACTAGGACAGGTGGAGTAGTCAACATCTTCTTCAGTTGGAGAAAAGCTTCGTCCGCCTTGTGGTTCCACTCGAAAAAGTGGTCTTCTTCATGAGTTGGTATAGGGGGAGAGCCTTCTCGCCCAACAGACTGATGAATCGGCTGATGGATGCCAAACAGCCGGTGAACTTTTGTACGTCCAGCAGTCGGCTGGCTACCTCCATCCTTTCAATGGCCTTGATCTTCACAGGGTTGCACTCTATGCCGCGTTCAGAGACCAGGAAGCCAAGAAGCTGGTCGGCTGGTACTCCGAAGACGCATCTCTCCGGGTTGAGCTTGATTTGAAATCGGCGCAAGTTCTCAAAGGTCTCCTTGAGGTTTTCCAGCAGTGTTCCATGCTTCTCCATCTTCACCACCACATCGTCCATGTAAACATGGGCATTTCTGCCGAGTTGCTTGAGGAGGCACTTCCGCATGCAACGTTGGAAGGTGGTGCCGGTGTTCCTCAAGCCGAACGTCATGGTCAAGTAGCAGAAGGCTCCAAACGGTGTGATGAAGGCGGTCTTCAACCTATCAGTCGGGTTCAACTTGATCTGGTGATATCCCGAATATGCATCCAAGAAACTCAACAGCTCGCATCCGACTGTGGAGTCTACCACTTGGTCGATCCTTGGCAAAGTGAACGGGTCCTTGGGGCATGCTTTGTTGAGGCTAGTGTAATCAATACACATTCACCACTGCTTGTTCTTCTTCAGTACCAGGACCGGGTTGGCTAGCCATTCTGGAAAGAACACTTCCATGATGAAGCTGGCTGCCAACAGCCGGGCTATCTCTTCTCCAACAACTCTTCTCTTCTCTTCTGACAAACGGCGCAAGGGCTGCCAGACTGGCTTGGTATCAGACCGGACATATAATTTGTGCTCGGCGAAATCCGTCGGGACACCTGGCATGTCTTTGGGGGACCATGCAAAGATGTCCCGATTCTCACAGAGGAAATCGACGAGCTCGCCTTCCTATTTGCTGTCGAGGTTTGCACCTACGACAGCGTACCCCTCCGGGTGCTCCGGGTCAAGGGGTATCTTCTTCGTTTCCTTGGCCGGCTTGAATGAGCCCTCGGCTTCCGACTCCTTGGGATCGGCCGACATCTCTGGCTGCTTGCTTGCCATTGCCACAGCCCGATCAAGGAGCCGCTTCTCAGCTGCGATCACGAGGGACTCGGCCAGCCGACTGCTTTCTGTTGCGCAGGCAGACGACTTCTTGTAGTCGCCAGTTATGGTCAGAATCCCCCTGGAACTCGGCATCTTCATCTTGAGGTAGGCATAGTGGGGGACAACCATGAACTTGGCCAGGGCAGGCCGGCCAAGTAACGCATGGTATGGGATCTCAAGGTCCACCACCTCGAACCAAATTGACTCTCGGCGGAAATGATCTTTGTCTCTAAAGAAGACGTCAATCAAGATCTTGCCGATTGGTTAGCAGGAAAGGCTAGGAACTATGCCATGGAACACTGTCCGGCTGGACTGAAGTTGCCTCTGTCTGATTCCTAATTTCTCCATGGTATCCTTGTACAGGATGTTGATGCTGCTGCCGCCGTCTATCAGGACTCTGGAGAAGTGAGCAGCTCGCTTGTTTGTGGCAAAGGTGGCGTCCAAAACCAAGGCATAGGAGCCGAGTTTGGGCATTACTTCCGGGTGGTCAGCTCTGCTCCAGCTGATGGGCTTCTTAGACCAATGCATGAACTCTGGTGTCTCAGATGCTACTGCATTCACCTCTTGCTGCTGCTGCCACCTGCTGCGTCGATCATCGGCCACCCTGGTGAACACGACATAGGCTCCATGCTCTTCTGGGTACTCATCTTGTATCGCACCGACTGGTCTGACCGCCGGCTGCTGGGGCGGAGGAGAAGGCGGCTGCCCAGCAGGTGGGGGAGGCAAAAGGCTGTCTCCCTTGGCGATCCTGGTGAGCCAGTGGCACTTCCCAGTGATGTGGTTGGACGGCTTCGCGCCACTATGGAATTTGTAGGGTCCATCCAAAGTCTGCTCATATGAGAAAGCCGGCTGCCAGTTGGGCTTGCCGCCCTTCTGGTGTTTGGGCGGAGGCTGCCCTTCCGGCTGCTGGTCTTTGACTGTCGCCACCTGCCGACTAGTGGAAGCCGGCTGTGGGGCTTTGCGCTTGTGTTTGTTCTGCTGTTGACACCGACTGGCGTCTCCAGCCGGGGTTCGAGGAGCCTGAGGAGCCACCTTGCCTGTCGCACTAACTTGGATTTCCGTCTTCATGGAGGAGTTGGCCGTGGCATATTTGTCTGCTATGACCAGCAGCTCGTCGAGGGTCTCCAGCTCATCACAGAGAATCCTGTGCTTGAGGAGGGTGCCCTCTCGGCATCCTGCAGTGAAATACTCAATGGCCTGTACCTCATGCACGCCCTCGCAGGAGTTGCGGAATTCGGCCCAGCGCATGAGGTAGTCGCGAGTTGACTCGTTGGGGCCTTGCACGCACAAGGAGAGTTGGCGAGGTTTGGGTGGCCGCTTGTACGTGCTGGTGAAGTTGCGGACGAAGGCGTCGGTAAAGTCGACCCAACTCTTGATGCTACGGGGCTTTAGGCTATTCAGCCATGTCCGGGCCGTGCCCTGGAGCATGAGCGAAACGTACTTCACGGCAACACGCTTGTTGCCGTTTGCTATGCTGACGGTCGTGGAGTAGTCAACTAGCTAGTCTTCCAGCTTCACAGAGCCGGTGTATTTGGGTGTGTCTCTTGGGAGCGTGAACCCTTTGGGGAAGGGCTCGTCTCGAATGCGGGGGCCGAAACACGGCGGACCCAACTCATCTTCTTCTTCAAGCGCCAGGGATCGGTGGAGACGGTCGATCCGGTGGCGGGCGTCATTCTCTCCGACTCCCTCTTGGCGGCCAAGGCGGTCGCCGAGCGTCGGGTGATCAACAGGCGGTGGGGAGACTCGCCTTTTCCTGTGAGGGGGAGGAGGCGGACAGTCGTCCCGTCGTTCCACTGTTCTTGGGCGGCCGTCTTGATCGTGCTCTATGGTGATGCGAGTCCGACTGCGGCTGGCAGCCGGCCTTGTCCTTTCTTCCACGGATGCCACCAGTCAGCGTCCGAGATGTCGCGCCTTGGTCTCGGCGGGGAGGCAGGTCGTCATTCTGTTGGTGCGGCGCATTAGTGCGGCAGCCGGCCTCGTTCTGCTCTGCAGCCATGTCAAGGAGTCACTAGACGCGCTCTGTCATCAAGCGACGTTCTTCGCCCTCGAATTTGTCCAGCTCGTCCGCCGCCGCCTGGGCAGCTCGGATGTTCTCTGCAGGCGTGGCGTAAATGGGGCGATTTGCCCCAAACAGGTCGGCGATGTCCACGCCATGCTGCCGGACCATGCCAAGGCGGCTAGGTCCAGCTGGAGCCGGCGTGCCGCACACAGCGCGGTCCATCTCGCGCTGGTAGGCCTCTGATAGGCATCTCATGCTGGCCAGCTTCTTGGAGCCTTCGACTAGCTGAAGGCGGCGTGCCTCCAGCGTCTCGGCATCGGCATCTTCGGGAATGGGCGCTGCCAGATCTTGCAGCGCTGCGCTGAGCGGTCATAATGACCCCCGCCAGAGTGCTCGCCGTGATCAATGACAAGCACTTCCGTGACGGTGCTTCTGCCGCTCTTCGCGCAAGGGAGCGGCTCGTCATAGACAACCACGTTGGTGGGGAACGTGTCAAGCAACGCGGTGTCGGAGTCGACCAACATCAGATCGATGGAGCCTACGGACTCCAAGTCCCCAGCTGGCTCGCTGGCGACGTGGAGTTGATCGAGGAGGCCCGCGAGGAGGCTCTCGGGGCCGCCTGTGCCCGCGTCGGATGCGGGCTCGTCGGAGAGGCGGACCCCGCCGACAAGATCGGCGAGGCAACTGGCCGCTCGGGCGATTTCAGCGCCATGCAGCGCGTCGGCGCAGACTCCATCTGGCGTGCTGGGCTGGCTGTGCTCGCCAGGGAGGAAAAGGGTTCCTGTCCAGAACAAGTCTCCGGACGATGGTGCACCAGGCCCCACGGTGGGTGCCAAATATCGGGGGTTGGGTGCGACATATGCCAATGGATGCTTATCATGGTGGGGGCGAGTAGAACGTCGCCGGTTCCCGGAAACGAGATGAGGCGTAGACACGAACGCCAGCGTACTTTACCCAGGTTCGGGGCTCTCCTAGTAGATAACACCCCTAGCCCTGCTCTGTGGGGTCTCCGCATGATCACTAAGGCAAAGTGATTACAAGGGCGCTCCTCGAGCTGTATGCTGAAGGCAGGAGAAGGCAGGGCTAGCTCTCTCCTCCTTCTATGATCTGGTCTAGTTCTAATGGGTCGGGACTTTTGCATGGGTGCCTCCGGGGGTTTATATAGGCCTACCCCCTAGGGGTACAATGGTAAACTGTTTGGGCGCAGGGCCCAGCCGTCACTCTCTTCACCTGCCGGCCCTGCCGCCGACTGCTAGGACCCGCCGACTGGTGGGCCCCACCGACTGGTCTGGTACGGAGCCGACAGGCCATACCCACCGCTTGCATGTCTTGCCGGCTACTGATTACTGTAGCTGTGCTTCTAATGACGCAGGCTTGGTCATGGGGTCGTGGCTACAGCCCCGCCGTCTGGCGGGTGATCACTGTAGCCACTTCCTGTCTCGTCTGGTTAATGGCGCGGGGAACCTGTGGGAGGGGCGGGCCGACTCCCGGGGGCCGGCTCCCTACGGGTCCGACTGGTGGCACTCTTGCCGTCTTCTGGACTCTCGCTGACCGGTAGGGCCCGTCGTCTATGGACCATACTGATAGTCCGTCATGGGCACGGGACTCCGCCGACTGTTGCTGATGTCATGGATGGCATGGCAACAATGTCGTTCCAGACGGAGATCTCCGTTGGTACAGTGCACTGTGGCCTAGCCATCTCCTAGAAAAGGGGAGGGAGTGGGCTTCACTGTTGCCACTCCCTGTCCCATCCCCCTGAAGAGGGCATGGGCTTTGTTGGTGCCGTGGGCCGACTCACCATGGTCGGCTTCTCTAGAAGCCGCCAGGCGGGAGTCTGCCGATCTTGACCTCGCCTCTAGGACTCGGCTGCATGCGGGTAGCCGACTGTTCCTTCAGCCGTCGTCCAGAAGGTGGCTCTTCATCTGGCGTCTCGAGGGGCGCAGTTAGCCCTGATGTCTTGAAAGGTTTTGGGCCTCAGGTTAGCCTACTCGTGGCCCATTACTCCGACAACGACGGCGTGGTGGTGATGGAGCTCGTGGTTCTCCGGCAGAGCTTCGCCAAGCGCGACGGAGGAGGAGGAGGTGTTGGAGAGGGGGAGGGTTGCGCCAGGGGAAGGGTGCGGCTTCCCTCCCACCCCTTCCACTATATATAGGGGCAAGGGAGAGGGGGCCGCCCCCCTATATACATCTAGAGGGGGGCGGCCAAGGGGAGGCTTTCTCCCCAAGCCATCTGGGGGGCGCCACCTCTAGGGTTTCCCCCAACCCTAGGCACATGGTCCCTATGGGGGAGTTGGTGCCCAGCCCGTCTATATTCATCCCATAGGGCCCTCCGGGGCAGGTATACCCTCCCGGTGGACCCCCGGAACCCCTTCAGTGGTCCCGGTACAATACCGGTAACCCCTCGAACACTTTTGGCAACCAAATACGGACTTCCCATATATAAATCTACATCTCCGAGACTCCGAACAACCTTCGGTAACCACATACTACTTCCCATAACAACTCTAGCGTCAACGAACCTTAAGTGTGTAGACCCTACAGGTTCGGGAACCATGTAGACATGACCGAGACATCTCTTCGGCCAATAACCAAAGCGGGATCTGGATACCCATGTTGTCTCCCACATGTTCCACGATGATCTCATCGGATGAGCCACGATGTCAGGGATTGAATCAATCCCGTATACAATTCCCTTTGTCCATCGGATGTTACTTGCCCGAGATTCGATCGTCGGTATCTCTATACCTCGTTCAATCTCGTTACTGGCAAGTCTCTTTACTCGTTCTATAACGCACGATCCCATGGCTAACTCCTTAGTCACATTGAGCTCATTATGATGATGCATTACCGAGTGGGCCCAGAGATACCTCTCTGTCATACGGAGTGACAAATCCCAGTCTCGATTCGTGCCAACCCAACAGATACTTTTGGAGATACCTGTGGTGCACCTTTATAGCCACCCAGTTACGTTGTGACGTTTGGTACACCCAAAGCATTCCTACGGTATCCGGGAGTTGCACAATCTCATGGTCTAAGGAAATTATACTTGACATTAGAAAAGCTTTAGCAAACGAACTACACGATCTTGTGCTACGCTTAGGGTTGGGTCTTGTCCATCACATCATTCTCCTAATGATGTGATCTCGTTATCAATGACATCCAATGTCCATGGTCAGGAAACCATGACCATCTGTTGATCAACGAGCTAGTCAACTAGAGGCTTACTAGGGACATATTACGTCTATGTATTCACACATGTATTACGGTTTCCGGTTAATACAATTATAGCATGAACAATGTACAATTATCATGAACACGGAAGTATAATAATAACCACTTTATTATAGCCTCTAGGGCATATTTCCAACAAAGACGGCTATCAAGCCTGGCGCGACAAACATAACCATGCCCGGACCAAAAACCACATACGGACTTCATCAGAACTGCATCATGACATGGCCCAATACAGAGGCGCTGCACACCCCCTATGCTTCACCGATGAGGTAATGGAGCACCAGTTCTCAGAAGGGTTTAAACCCGTGAACATTGAATCATACAACGGCACAACAGATCCCGCATCATGGATTGAAGATTTTCTTCTCCACATTCACATGGCTCGCGGTGATGATCTACACGCCATCAAATACATTCCCCTAAAACTTAAGGGGCCAGCTCGGCACTGGCTAAACAGCCTCCTAGAAAACTCTATTGGAAGCAGGGAAGACCTGGAGGATGCCTTTAGAGATAACTTCCAAGGCACCTATATCAGGCCTCTAGATGCTGATGACCTCAGTCATATTGTCCAGCAGCCCGGAGAGTCAGCCAGAAAATTCAGGACTAGGTTCCTCGTTAGAAAGAACCAAATTGTCGATTGTCCAGACACCGAAGCCCTAGCGGCCTTTAAACATAGCATTCGTGATGAATGGCTCGCCCGACACCTCGGACAAGAGAAGTCGAAGTCCATGGCAGCCCTGACGGCACTCATGACCCGCTTTTGCGCGAGTGAAGATAGCTGGCTCGCCCGTAGCGGCAATAGTACAAGTGAACCTGGCACTTCCGAAGCCAGGAATAGCAACGGTAGGCCTCGACACAACAAACACAAGCGCCGAAGCAACAATCATAATATCGAAGACACGACGGTCAATGCGGATTCAGCGGCTCCAAGTCCGGTGAGCGGAAGAAGCCATTCAAAACAAATAGAGACGGCTCATCCAGCTTGGACCGAATACTCGATCGACCCTGTCAGATTCACGACACCCCCGCCAAGCCTGCCAATCATACCAACAAAAGTTGTTGGGTCTTTAAACAAGCCGGTAAGTTAAATCCTGAACATAGGGACAAAGGGTCGCCCAGCAAGGACGACGACG